>NW_009927374.1:15431-34064 GCF_000696875.1 Nestor notabilis | reverse complement strand
GGGGGCTGCGGGCCGGGAGCCGGGCTTTGGGAGGGGGTATCTGTCCTTGGAATCGACGGGCAGCGGAATCCGGTGGGCGTGCGTTGTGCTGGAGCCGGTTAAAATGAATAATGCGGAAAACTGCGGTGTCGGCCCAGGGAAACTCGCAGCTGAGAGGCTGAGGTGGAGCCCAGCAAGAGGATGGATGAGGGGAAAGAGAAGGTTAACATCTCTGTGTTGATCTGGGTGGGCTGGAGGCAGCTCACAGCCAGCCAGGGGTCCCTCTGGCTGGCACTGGTGAGCCTCAACCGTCTGACACTGCAAGCCAGGCTTCACCCTTCAACAGAGAAATGCTTAGGGCCATGGGTGCCGTTTGGTCTGCGTAAGGAGTCCTGGTTCGCTTTGGTGGTTTGTTGAGCGTGGCTGTTTCCCTTCCGTGGTTTTTGTTGTCTCTGCTCAGTTTTAGCAGCATGCTCTGGTCTGCTCCCAGTCACTTACACCAGAGACATCACTGCAGGTGGCACGTGGGACTGGTTTGGATAGTGGTGGAATGGAGTGGCGCTATGTTGGCTGCCACAGTAGGTGACAGCCTGGTCCAGTGGCTCCCCTGGAGCTCTTCTCAAGGTGCCTCCATCCTACTCTGTCTCTGGGATGATTTCTTTGCAAGGAAGAAAAGTCAGAGGGGCTGTAACAGAGGTGTGAAGGTTTGCATGGTCAAGGGGATGTAAATTGTTTCATCTGTCTTGTGGTGCAAGGACAAAGGATACTCAGTGGGATCAGAATGAGGCAGATGTAGAACCAGTAACAGGAGGCAGCTTTTCCTGCTTCCGTGGCTGGTCTGTGAGGTCTTCTGCCACAGGAAGCAGTTGAATTAATGGAATTTAATGAGGTGAAGAGGAAAGAGAATGGTACAAGAGATGGGTGGGAGTGCACAAGCCATAGCAGTGCCCAAGCCCTGTGCGCTGGGGCTCTGACCAGGGAGGTTGGGATGGTCCTGGTGGGGGAAGAGCCTCTCGCATCCATTCCCAAGGGGCTCCTGCAGCTCTTCCTTGTTTGTGCCTCTGATGCTGGGTGCAGTGGAAGACCCAAGGGACTGGCAAGTGTGATGACATGGTCTGATCCTGCTTGTGATTCCCATGTTGTGGGACGGAGAAGCTGCCACCTGAAATACTGCTGTACAAAACCCGGGTGTTGCTCCTGAGTTACCCATCTCTCCGCAGGCAGAGCGCGGGCTCCCTGTGTCCCTGCCCTTGTTTCCCTCCCTGTGGGGCTGCAGAGCTGCTCCGGCCACCCCAAGGTGTTGGTTGCATGTGTCCGTCCCCAGCCATTGCCCTTCCGCGCTATGCGAACATGGGGATGCTGATGCTGAACGTGTTGGCGTTTAGGTGCGTCTCTTAGCAACTTTGCTCGTGGTGCGTGTTTTCTCCTGCTGCTCAAAGCAAGGTGTGAAAACAAAATTCTGCCACATGCAGCTGCAGGCAGTCAGGGCCTTCCAAAGCTGGTTGGCAGTGGTCTAGTTTAACCCGAAAAGCGAGGGGTGAGGAGTGACCAGCATGCTGCAGTCACAGACCCGTCCTGTCTCTTCTGGTCCTTCCCCACCTTGTCCCTCCTTCATTTCCAGCGGTGGATTTGGATGAGCAGGAATCCCACAGAATTCCTTATCTTGGCTGCATTCTGCGCTTACATGCTCAGCACTGGGTGGAATTGTGATCCTGGTGAAGTGTGCTGTTATTTTGCAGTTACCTGCAGTACGTTACCACCTATATGTAGGAGGCTGAATTAACGGTGGGATAATTAACCATTGGAAGAGTTTTGCTGGAGATGTTATCATCTCTTGAAGCGCCCGAATCTGGAAGGAAATATCCTTCTAAACTGCATGTTTTGGGCTAGATATAGGATACAGGAATTGCTGGAAGAGGGTTTTTGTTTATGTTCTTGATCCAAAGATCAGATTCTGTGACCGTAACAATGCTTCTGGTCCTAAAATCTGTTACAGAAGTTGCCAGTGAAAGCCCAAATTCAACTTCCTAACACTGAGTGCTGGATCTTGCAAGTCTTGCTTACGTCCTCTGAGCTGATTCTTTTTCTGGAAGCAATTCATTCATTTTTCAAGGGAGGAAGGCAGGGGCCAGTGCTGTTCTGCAGTGGTATGCGCAAGCTGCTAACCCTCTGGTCAGAGCCAGGGTGGCCAATGCTTCAGTGCAGGTTTTCCCCTTCAGAATGGGTGCTGTACAGAAACCTTGTGGTTTTACGGCTCGTGCTGCAGCAAGCATTGCAAGGAGGGAGGTGAAGAAGGAGTTGGGTAGGCTGCTGCCCCCGGGAGCCCTGGTAGCTCTGATGGGTCAGAGGGAAGGAGCTTCCCCCAAGGAGAAATGAGAAGAGTTTGGAGTCATAGAATCATAGAATAGTTAGGGTTGGAAAGGACCTTAAGATCATCTAGTTCGAACCCCCCTGCCATGAGCAGGGACACCACACACTAAACTATGTTGCCCAAGGCTTTGTCCAACCTGGCCTTGAACACCTCCAGGGTTGGAGCATTCACAACTTCCTTGGGCAACCTATTCCAGTGCCTCACCACCCTCACTGTGAAGAACTTCTTCCTAAGAACTTCTAACCTAAACTTCCCCTGTTTAATGATGTCAATGGTGGGATGAAAGCCACATGTGGATGGACCTGTGGCTGCTCACTGGTTGGCCTCTCCTGGGCCTGCCTGGAGGCAGTGCTCAGTGTCGCTGTGGAAGGAAAGGGAAATCAGCTTTATTTTGGTCTCTTCCTTCTAGCTGGAGGTTCTTCGTTCAGAGGCTGCGGCAGAAGAGAGAGTGCTGTCAGGCACCCGCGGCTGGGGAAGGCTGTGGGCTTGGCCCGTCGCCACTGTCAGCTGAATCACAGGCAGGACCCGGTGGTTTTCAGTAGTTTCTAACCGCCAAATTTGGACAGATTTTCAGGGGGCTAGCAAAAAGCGCTTCCCTCATCCCAGGCTTGTTTCTTTGCCAAATTTCAGAGGCTGCTGCAAGCTGCTGAGCTCCATAAAAGATTATAAAATCTTTTATAAAGCATGCATAAAGCAAAATGATACACAACTTCAGTTCCGAGGTTGGTGTGACCCCTGCTTGTAATAAATGTGACCTCTAACTGTGTTACTCTGGAACAGACTATAGACAGGATTATATTAATAGAATTTGCAATTGGAAAAGTAATCACACAGCACTTAATTTCTTTCACAGAAGTGAGTTTTCAGAAGTGACCAAAATGCAGGTTCTAGGCAGGGAGAGCAACACCGACGGTGCAGAGAGTGGCCAGAGGGATGCACAGGATGGGGACTGCGGGTGGCATGGGGCACCAAGAACCATTGTGGACCCCCAAGCACACAGGAGGGAGCAGTCAGGAAGATGGAGGTATGGAACGAGTATCATGGTGAGGGGCTGAGAAGATGGTTATAGAGAGCTAGGTCTTCTGTGTGCATAAAGTCATGGAGGCCAGGGGAGAGCAGGTGGAAGGCAGGTGAGGAGAAGTAGGTGAGATCCATCAGTAGAGCTTTTGTTGAATGATCATAATCTTCCTGACGTTAGCCGTCATGTACATGTCTTGCATCCCACCTAGAGCTGCAAGGGAAAAGCTTGGAGAAGGTTGTCAGCTGTGGTGAGAGGACTTGGTGGCCAGACAGCAGATGCAAGAATCTCTCTGTTTGAATAAGTAGCCAAGAGTTTTACCTGGAGTGCATGTTTTTCTCTTTATCATCCTTTCACACCCCTCCAACACATTGCTAAACTCATTTTGGTTCCTTTCTGCATTTTAAGAAGTGGGATTAGTTTGGAAAAGACTTCCTCTGTATTTTTCAGCACTTGCTTCCCTGGCAGAGGCGCAGGATGAAAAAATCCCGGAGAATGATCTGCTGGTAGTAGGCAGGTGGTAACTGTGGCTCTGCATCTGGCTTTAGCTGGGCATGAGTTGCCTTTGAGTGTTGGCTTTGCATTGTCCCAGCTGTTCTGCTGGCTTTACGACCAGAATGGACTGCTGGGTCACTTGGTGTGACCGCTTTCATCCCAGGTTTAGCCTTTTCCCACTGAGGCAGCTGGTTAAAGCATATCTTTGAGATACAGTTAGAGTTTAGGGCCTTGCTGCCTTAGGAGTTTTTCTCCATTGTTAGCTGTCTTGCTGTTAATAATTAGCATATTTTTTTCCTATAGACATCTCCAATATTCTGGATATTAATTTTTGCATTTCTAAGAATGAGTACTCCTTTGATAATGGGTATTTTCATGTTTAAAGCTGCTTGTACCAATTAATGGGGTCACTTTCCTGTCTCTCTGATGACTTAAACTGGCTGAACCTTGCTATTGTATTCACTTCCAGCATCAGTTTTTCAGCTCTATTCTGCATCCTTTTCCAGTGCTTCTGAAAACTGGTTCCTGATGCTGTGAAAACTGGTTCCTGATGCTGTGATTCACAGAGCAAAATCTGAGGCAGGAGTTGTTGTTGATGCAGTATCCTCTTGAGGGAGATAAGAGTGAAGCTCTCTGGAGTTGTCCCAGCGTCCTGCCGTGGTTCTGGGTTGCCCTGTGCTGCCAGGCCGCACGCAGGGTTTGCCGGCACATCCTTGCTTAGCTGAATCAGCCTCAAGTAAATTACACCCTTTGAGAAGCAGAGTGTTCTGCTTAGCTAGCTTTTTCCTGCTAATTTCATGACCTCTGCAGAATCGCCTTGTTTATGTGTGCCTCTAAGTTCCTGAAGGCTTGGAAACCACAGGGAATGGTGGTGGGGTGCAGTGGTAGGAGCTGGGCTCCATCTCCTCATTGAGCAGCAAACTGGAGACCCATCAGCATATCTCTGCCCCAAGGACTGGAGCCGGGCATCCCAGGCGGCTGCGTGTCTTCTGCCATACTGCCCCTTGTGCGTGCTGGAATGGGGCTGGGCTCCTGTGTCACTGCAGTCTCGAGCTTTGCTACAAATTAAGTTCAAAGGTGAGATATTGGGCAAATGTTCTGATCACATGTTGTTTTGTCTGGGATCTTAGGGCAAAAACTCCCAGGTGAGACCTCCTTGGTGGTTCTTCTTGAGCCACCATATACGCTAGCAAGGAAAAACCCTGGATCCTCTCCCTCAGCAAGTGACAGAGGAGTTAGCAGGGCCAGCACTGCTCAACATCTCCCAGAGCCGGTGGGCTGTCTGAGTGGCACAAGCAGAAATGTCTGTGTGGGGAGATGCCTGGTGCAGGTTCCTGTGGTTCGTGGTGAGACCTTGGCCCCATGAGATTGGTGGACAGAGTAGAAACACTGCTGGAGGAGACCTGTAGCATGCTTGGACAAATACATCTGCTATTTTAATGATGTTTTATGTTGTGTTCCATATCATCTGGAGTAACCTTTGCCAGATGCAGGTCTCACCTCACAGAGCTTACAAGGTTTCGTTGGAGAGTTGGAAGAGCAGAAAAAGAAATTGCTTGATGCTGTGATTGACAGGAGTTGGGAGAGGTGATGAAGCTGGAGCAGGAACACTGGAGGATGATCTTGACAGCTGAAGACTGAGTGGGATGAGGTTACAAGTGCAGTGGTGAGGGAAGAGGTTTCTGGTGCTGCAGGGGCAAGAACTCTGAGATTGTGGCTAAAGAGGAAAAGATGGGGATGTGGAGGTACACCGCAGGGAAAGAACAGATTTGGATGTGGCCTCGGTGAGCGCATTGGAGATTTCTGTGGCTGTGGTTTCACAATTACCTAAATCCAACACAAGTGTGGTTCCTGCTAGAAGGGACCATGTAGCTCTTCCCACGTGGCAGCTCCTTGCCTGCCTTCTCTTTCGCCAGCACTGGCTGCTGCATGGTGAGCTGGATCAGGGAACTGCTGTGGCAGAAACCAAGCTTTGCACTAGGATTTGGTAGATCTGTTCTGAGCTGCTCAGCGGGCTCGCAGTGCGACCACATGCGTGTGGGTGTGGGCACAGGCAAGGAGGGGTAATGCATGGTCAGAGGTGGGGGGCAAGGCAAAATGAATCTCTGATTCTGAGCTTGGGTGAGACAGCTTACAGCAAAGGTCTGTTTACTAAATACCCTGACCGTCACAGCAACACAAGTCAAGTGCCTGGGGAGGAGCATGGGAGCCAGTGCCTGTTTGAGGAATGCTTTCTCCTAGTGTTTTGGCAGATGTCAGCAGGTCTTCTGGAGTTCAGTGTGGTTTGTGCATTGTTTAGTCCGTGGTGGCTCTCTTCCCTTGGCTTATTCAGTCTTCCTTGACCCAATGTAAGCTCACACAGTTTCTCCCAGCAGGGAGTTTCGCAGTTTGGTTTCACGGAGTCTTTTGCTTGTTTAGGGATGGTTCTGCACCCAGCTGGTGCTCCAAGCAGTGACATCCCACTGGCCAGCAGCTGCCCGGCCTCTGTCAGGATAGGGGCAGCTGTGGCAACTGTCCCTGGGATCTGCCTCTGTTCAGTGCAGGGCAAGGCCTTGATTAGTGGTTGGGATTGTTGCTTGTGCTCTCCTTGTGTGCTTGGGTTGGGGTGGCCAGAGCTTTGCCTGGTGAGGACGCAGTAGGAGAAATTCGAGTGGGGTTTGTGATCTGTGATCTGTGATCTTGCCATCAGCTTTCAGGAGGTTTCCTAAAGCTCCTGGTGGAGTGTGTCTGCTCTGTGCAGAGACCCTCAAGTCTTGGGCAGTGCTGTGCTTTCACCTCTGCAGTCTCGCCAAGATGAGGATTAATGGTGTTCGTGCATCCAGGCTGGCTGTTCAGAGCTGGTGATAGGACTTCTGGTTAGTTTGGGTGGCCCAAGAAGGTTTAAATTCTGTTAGATCTATATCTTAAACTGTGTTTCCAGATGAACTGGCTGATGTCAAATGGCTGCCATCTCCTCCTCTCATCAGAAGCATGTGCAAGAATGGGTGTTCCTGGTGGTCCTGGGCAATGGAGTGCCAGCCCTGGAGCTAAAACCCTGGTCACACTCTTGGCTGGTGGTGAATGCAAGAGGGCTGTGGGCAGTGGGCATGGGTTCCAAAGGAGCAGCAATGGGCTGAAGGGCTGATACAAAAGCCTAACTACGAGAAATTGAGGGATACAAGCGCTGCCTCAGCAATATGCCTATGATCAGAGCTCTGAACCTTGACAAGCACCATCATACTTCTGTTGCATCCCTCGCTGGGCAGGAGGAGTCCTTTCATCTTCGTGATCCCATCTTCCTACTTCGGCATCTGATTTCTTTTAAATCCTCTTCCAGGACTTCCCATGAGTCAGAGCCTCCTGTACAGCTGCATGGACAAACCACGACCATTTGATTTCTGCCTACAGTGTCCTGTTTGAAAAAGGCAACTATGATCTTACTCCTTCTGCAATGATCTGGCATCACTAGTAGTACTGAAGCTGAGGTATGCCTATTTGGGTAGATTTTCTGGAGTGTTGTAGTGAGAGCAAGGAGTCTTCTGAGGCAGGAAAGCTAAAAGTCAGGGTAATTTTAGCCTGCTTCCCGACTGAAGTTTCAACCAAACCGGGCAAACCCCTGCTGTTTCTGTATTCCTGCAAATCCCAAGAAAACGGGTATCTAGACAGCAGAGCGGCTCAGCTGGTGCCACAAGGAGGGAAAGGGGTGTTTGCATCTGTCCTCAGTGGCTCACTGCCATGGGGCTGCATCTCCACTCTGGCTTGTGTGAGTCACTCTGGAAGTTCTTGCCGGGGGTTATGAGTGAGATCTTACGCTTTCCATGTGATCTGTGTGGTGATGAAATCCACCCAGTCATCGAGGGCACTGAGCCTCAGCTGCGGCTAACTGGTTGCTGTATCTGGAATCCTGGTGGTGTTGTGCTGATGCTGTAGTCCTGGAGGTTTGGGAGCCACCGGCTTCAGGTTCATCATCTCATATCTCTGCTTGCTGCAAAGGATCATGTGGGCTGTTGGCCCCTGACATTTCCTCCCTGTAGCATGTTTGTTTCTCACTTGCATCCTGCTGTTGATTTTTTGACAGCTTTTGCTATTTAGCCCAGCAGTGACTCCTGTGCTTAATGAAAAGGGCTTTCCCCTTCATATCAGCCTCTAGCGAACACATGTCCCTTCCCAATCTCCAGATGAATGACTGAAGAGCAAATCCATGAACGAAGCGGTGCTGCTGGCCAAATGTTCCCAGCGGCTGATGGGTGCTGCAGGGTTGAAAGAACCCTAGCATTTCTGTTTGGGAATGTTAGGTGTGAGACTGCTGCTTCTGTTGCTGTTTTTTTCATTGCAGTTGTACCTTGGAACCATATCTGATCAGGTTCCTCCTGCAGATGATCCTGTGAAAACACATGACAAAGACCCCTGCTGCAGAGGTCTTGTGGCTTATTTAAAAACGAGAGGTAGATGCCAGTGAGCAAGCAGGGAGCACACAGAGACAGTGGGACAGTGTAGGCTGCATTGTGGACATAGGCTTAACGTGGCAGTCAACTAACCTGTGCTGCTTTTTATGTTTCTGGTAAGTACAGGCACAGGAGAGCTGTAAGGAGCAATTTGAAAGAGGATAATAAAGCAGATTTCAGGTTGTTTACAGAGAGCTCTTTTCAAACACGAAGTACAAATGGGAGAAAATAGAGGTGCTTGCTTGAAATTCAGCAGCTGGGAAGTGGAGATTGCTGTCACAGTTTGGGAGGGAGAAGAGTCAGCTCTTCAGCAGGGAAGGAAGGATCATCGTTAGCATGTGAGTAGGTTGGGAGGGTGAAGACAAGCAGCTTGCAGTTGACGTGACAGAAGAGGAGGACCCGGAGGGGGGATTCAAAGGGAGGGTTGGCCTGCTTAAGAAAGAGAGGTTAGGAAAATAATTTTAGCAGCAGCATTCTGACTGAATGCAGATGAGGCATGATTTTGTGTGTTTTAGACAGTTTGGGGGGGGAAGGGTGCAATAGTGGTTGATGTAGAGTGGAAGCCTGGGATCTTTGACTATGTGGCCTGATGATAAAGGCTGTGTTTCAGGGACTGTAACTTGCATAGCTCTGTAGGGGTTTAGGGACAATCAGAATATAGAAAGGAGAGTTAGGTCCATGAATTCTATTCTCTGTCTGAATTGTGTCCTTAATTCACAGACAGGATCTAAGTGATGTCCCCAGGCACTGAGCAGGAAGGGCTCGGGGGAAAAGGGGACAAAGCTGGGATTAGTAACAGCTCTCTTTAATCATGTTGAGCTTGGGCTTGTGGGTACACACTTGAAATGCTGGAGGGGAAAATAAGCTGAGACTTCATTTTGGACAGGAGACAGTCTAGAAATAGAAAGACAGAACTATGAATCATCAACATAGAGCTGAGAGATGGTATTAAATTAAAACATAAGGCTAGCTAGAAGCAGCATGAAGGAAAGAAAGAAGGTGCTATAGCTAGAGCCATGTGAGACACCTGAAAAATAACAAAGCTGAAGGTGGGGACAGTTTTTCTGAGGCTGGTGAAAGAAGCAGTAAAGAAGTAGCAGGAGAACCAAGAGAGTAAAAGAATTGCTGGGACCAAAGAGGACAAGGTGTGGTGGTTAGTTAGCTTCCTAACTTAAGGAGCAGCTGGCAGGGTCCAGAAGAGAGAGTTTTTATCAGGGCTTGTAGTGAGGGACAGCACAAGGAGCCATAGTTTTAGACTGAAAGAAGGTAGGTTTAGATTGGACGTGAGGAAGAAGTTCTTCCCTGTGAGGGTGGTGAGGCCCTGGCACAGGCTGTCCAGAGAAGCTGTGGCTGCCCTGTCCCTGGCAGTGTTCAAGGCTGGGTTGGATAGGACTCTGATCTAGCGAAAAATGTCCCTGCCCATGGCAGGGGTGTTGAGTTGGATGATCTCTGAAGGTTCCTTCCAACCCCAACCATTCTGCAATTCCATGAAATCTCTTCCAGTGTTAACTGTCCTTTCCTTAGAAAGTTTAACCTAAATCTTTTTCTGTTCCAAATTTCAGCCACTTACTGAGGACAAAGGGAACAGTTTGTTCCCTTCCTCTTTGCATCAGCCTCTTCCCATACCTGAAAACTACGGCAGAATCCTATTCTTGAAGCTTAATAACTTCAGGTCTTTGTTGGTGAAATTTTCTCATCCTGTTTTCATCTTTGTGCTGCTCTGGACTCCCTCCTTTTGATCACATTCCTCTTGAAAAGCAGTACCCAAAGGCTGGATGCAGCCCTCAGCCTAAGCACGAGGCAGGACTTAACTCTGCAGCCTTGTGTCTGTTCATGTGATTCAACACAGTGGTTGCCTTTTCTCAGCAATACAGTATTGCTGACTCCTGTTGGTTTGTGATCCACTTTGGCCCCCAGATCCTTTTCTGAGTAGCTGCTAACTGTTCTACAGCAATCTGTCCTGTTCTTGGGCAAATGATTAATGCTGTGTAAAGGCAGACCTTCACTGCGGCCCCTTTGGAATTTAATCCTTTTTAGACACTTTCTCTAATTTGACAAAGCCAGTTAGGATTCTAATCTTTGCAGTCACTCTTAGTTTCATGCCACCTGCAATTTTAATGAGCATAATTTCTTCCATCATCTGGTTGGTTAATAGAGCTGAACCTAGGAGAAACTTTGCCCAATGCAAATTGATACTCACTTCAATTTGTGTGGTTATCTGTGATAAATATTCTCAGAATAGTTGTCAGATCAGTGTTGTTCTGACTGTATAGTAGATTTATCCTTCCTTAAATTAATTTTGAAAGCACCATGTGAAATAGGGTCAGAAACGTTACTTAATGTGTGATGCTTAACATCCGCTTCTGTGCTGTGCTGAAGGTCTGTGACCCTACTGCAGAAGGAAATGGTGTTGCTTAGACACCATTTGTCCCTATGTATTAATGCTTGCTTTGTCTTGCAGGGACTTACAGGTTGTTGCTGTTGTTGCTTTCTTTTTTTGATGTTTTGAATCAGAGTGATCTGTGAGTTCTAGCTTCTCTTTGGTTTTAAGGGCGGGCACTACTCTTGCCTTTTTGGGTGCAGGTGCCTTCCATCAGCAGAGACCTATTGGGACTAGAGCTTTTCTCCAGTGGAAGCAACCTCAGCAATGAAGCACCCCAGGGTCAAGTTAATCAAAATCTGACATTGCATTTTTTTACTGAAAGTGTAGGTATGTTCTTCGGCCACTCCTCCTTGTGCTAGACACGTCTTTGCTGTTCATAGTGAAGACTTACGCAAAAGGGCATAAACCACTTTGTCCTCAGTGTCATTTCTCAATTACCTTTTCTGTCTGCTGAGTAGCAGACCAGTCTTTTTCATGTTGTTATGCTGATTGCTGATGTACATGAGAATTGCTTCTTGCCTTTGCTGTTGATTGCTAGTCACCTCTTACTCTTTGCGTAGCTGTTTTGAGTTCAGTCGCTGGTGCGGATGCCACTCTTTTGTATTCATCCTTATTAATCTGACCTAATTTCCACTTTCCACATGCATGCCTTCCTGTGCCCAAGACCAATAAGGAGCTCATGTGAGTCAGCCAAGTTGGTCTTCTACCACACTTGTTACTCATTTGCACCAGCATAATTTCTGTTTGTGCCATTAGCACCATTGCTTTGAGGACCTGCCAGCTTTCTGTAATCCTTTATAATTTTTTTTCTTTATTTTAATTTTATTTTCCCTTTTGGATTTGCCTCCAATAAGATCTTGCCTATGGAATTTAGTAATTCCATCTGCCTTGACGGAGTATCTTACTTATAGTTTATTGTCCTTCCTCTGATACATCATAAGAACTTGTGGACAGTCCTTTTTCTGCTCTGCCTCCTCCTGACTGCTTTTTTCAGAGGATTTACTGAAGGACGCTTTAGTAGACTGTGCGAGCTGGAAATTAAGTTGGAAAGAGCAAGATAAAATCAGAGGACAAAACAGCACGTGGCCTGGTGCAAGTAAGGAATGGGTGTGGGAGAATCTGCCCAACCCCTTCTGCTTGGAGCCCAGGCTTGAAAGTGGGTTGTTGGCAAGAGGATTGCACAATGTGTCTGTGACAAGACATTCAGTGAGTTTGTGGTGAAGGGTACGAGGAAATTGTGGTGATGAGAGGGGTGAGACTAGGGTATATTCTTCTTGTGAGAAGAAAATGTCTAAAAGTACATTGAGCTCAGTTAACTGGGTTTTGGTTTTTCAGCACAGAATTTGATACTCAAGTATCAACTATTTTGCTGTGTATTGTGAACTAATAAAACCTGTGTTATTACTCCACTATTTAGCTTAATAAATTGTTTGGCTGAAGCATTTCCAAGACAAACATGTAGGTCAGATTGAAAAACATCAGGAGGTGGAGAATGGCAGAGCTGTCCCTGCTGGAAGGGACATGGGGAGGTCTCTAGTGCAATGTCCTACTCAATGTGAGGTCAGTGTTGCCATCCAAGCAGGTTGCAACGGGCTTTGGCCAGTTGAAAAGGTCTTGAAAACCTCCAAGGATGGGGTTTCCACACCTCCCTGGGTAGCGCATGGCAACAGTGCCCAAACCAACCTTCAGTCAGTGGTTCCAGTTGTTAATTCCTCTAGATACTAATAGCATTTAATTTCCAATTCGCATTAATCTTGTTTTAAGTCCCATTTTTTTCACTTGTTACTTTAGATTGGACTAAATAGAACCGTTACCTGAACATTATTCCCTGAAAAGTTTACTCAGATATGTCTCGATGTTCTTTTTGGAAAGTTGATCATATAATTCTCATTAAATGTCTCTTTGTGAGTCCGTTTATTGTGGCCTTCAAAGAACTTTTATGGCTCTCCATTATTCAAGTGTTTTTAAAATAATAAAAAAAATCAGAATACAGGCAACATGCCTATAGTCTGATTTGACTGCTGTTACATTTACTGTAACTCCATCTTCTGCCTCTATTGATCATTCTTTTTAAGTATCTGAGGATTGATTAGCTTTTTCGCTTCAGCATTGCATTGAGGACTAATGATGAACTGCTCAGCTGCTTGGACCTTTGAACCTTTCCTAGGATTTGACCCACCATCGTATAGGGATGTCTATTAATCCTTGATCCAAACACCTTCCTACAGTGATCGCTGGTAATCCCTGCTCAAAACACCTTGCCCTGGGCAGTACCAAAAGATGCTTTAGCTGAATGGGCTCAGCTTGCAAAGTGATCCGTATCACTCAGTCACATCCTAGTCCTAGATTCTGAAGGTTACAGCATCAACTAGATGTTTTTCAACCACAGTCTTTCTTTTACTTGCATTATTGAATCACATAGAGAAGGCATTGAATAGCATTGGGTCTGATATGGATCTGTTCTTACCATCAGAGAAACGTTGTTTGGATCTCTGGAAATCTCCAGTCCGCCCTACTCAAAGTCAGACTCTCACCAGCACTAGACCAAGTTCACTGTGGTTTTCTCTGGGTGAGTCTAGAAAACTCTTCAGAATGTAACTTATACCACGTCTCTGCAGTAGCTACCCCCTTAGTGGAGAGGTTTTTTTGATATTCGGTCTCTGTGGTCCAAAGCCATGACAGGTGGCTCCTGTCCCTTGTTGTATTGTTTGCTGTTGCTGAGAAGGGTTCAACTACATTTTTCATGTAGCTGAAGGCCACTGTTAGGTTGCCCCTTTGCCTCCTCTTTGCCAGACTGAAGAAGCCCATCTCCTCAGTGTCACGGTGTAGATCAAGGCTCTCACTGCTTGATAGCTGTCTCTTGGACCTTTGCTGAGTTTTCAACATCCCTCTTGAACTAGGGAGCCCCAGACTGGTGGAGCTTCACCAGTGTTGAGAGACATGACAGACTCCCTCAGTCTGCTGACCATGCTTCTCCTGACATGACCCAGGATGTGGTCTGCTCCAAACACAGGCATCTGCCTGTCCCCATGCTGAGCTCATTGAAGTTTCCCATCACCCACTCCAACTTTTTCATGGTATTTGTGCATTAGAGCTGTGTTGTTCAGCATATCCACCTGCCCCCTCCTGGGTCAGCATTATTGCTGGGGGTGCACTCTGTCATTACATGGGTGGTCGATGAAGGTATGGCATGATACAGGCCCCATATTGACCTGCAGGCTGCTCTGCTTGTTACTGGCCAACAGATGGTTATTGAGCCATTGATTGCTGCCCTCAGCCTGGTGGTGCAGGCAGTTCCTGCCCACCCTTACTCCTGTTGTCAAGCCTGCATTTCCTCCGCTCAGCTGTTCCGTGAGGCAGTCAAGTTTATCGTGGATGATTTACCGTGGTAGATCCCGGTTACCTGCTTGTTCCTCCCATGTTTGGAAATGGTCTATAGAAGGATGGAGACCATGGTCCTTGCAGGGACTCATGGAGCTGGCTGTCCTGCCACTGACCAGCTTGCATGTTGTGGAGACGGGCATAGCAAGAGCATTTTCCCAGCTGTCTGGAGTTTCCCCATATCACTAGGATGGCTCTAGAGTGTCACTAAATAGCATCTCTTACCTGGTAGCAGGAAGTCCCTCTCTCTGATTTCTTTCTGAGACCAGTCATTTAGTCAGTTCTTACTGACTGCATTTGTCATTACTAACTGCAAAATGTGGATTTATGATAACAATACAGTATAGTCATAAGTCACATCTTCATGCAAACATAGACAGAATTGTCTTTATAGACAGAATTGTCTTTATCTATAACTTGAATTTCTGTTTTAAAAAAAATCAGTTCCATTTAATCCTTCCGCTTACTTTGTAGGGGATTCATGTCAACCCAGAGAGCTGATGGCTGCTTGGGGGAGTCTGTGTGTTCTTTTCAGGATAGTGAGGTAACTTCACTCTATTTCAGTCATGCCTGAGTATCTCCATTATTTCAATATTCATTAAAAATCAGCAGAAGCAGGAAAGTGATTGTTTCCATGATCTCGCTCTTTCTAAGACTGTTACATTGAAGTTGTCTGTGCCTTTAGATTAAAAAATATATTGTTTTAATGACTTTGTTTTGTTAATTACACATTTGTCTTTGTGTTTACGAGTATTTCAGTCTGTTCCTTTAATGACATGGATGTGAGGGACTGATGGTCCACGTCTTCTCTCTGGTATCTGCTGTGGTGGTTTCTTGCTGTGTCTGTACCGCAGGAGCTCTGTGGAGGTACTGTATTCTGCAAAGCTGCTTCCTGTTGTACTTAGCATTGTTGAAAAACTTCTTTTCCTGAAGTCTTCAGCTTCCTATACCAATTTTTGATACTTCCTGCGTTCAAGATCTTATTGACATCTGTTTCCGCCCCTTTCTCTCTCTCTCTCCCCCTCCCCCCCCCCCTTTTTTTAGGCATTTTGGGTGTTATTAGCCTCTAAATTAGTTCAGGTCTTTTAGCCAAGTTGTCATCTTTATTTTTTATAGAGTTTTGGCTTTTTGGCTATCTGGTAAATTATCATGAAAATGTAAAAAACCTAAGCAACAACAAAAGCCCCAAGCAAATGAAAAGCCAAATAAAGCCAAGCACCCCTTCAGATCTGTAATGCTAAACCCCATTTTCTCAGTGTGAAATTGTCCCATAAGTACATTCATTATCCAAGACAACGAGAAGCACACAGACACTTGTTCACTGCACCTCCTGGTCAGTGGGGATGCTGGAAGATACCCCAGCTGGTCTCTGTCTTTGAGTGCCATGTGAAGGTCCAGCAGGCTCAGAGTTTGCACCCACAAGCAGTGCTAAAGCTGAAAGTGGGGGTTGTGGGCTCCATTTCCAACAGCCTCTCGGTCCTGGGCAGTGCCTGGTAGCCTTTAGAAAGCTGATTGCATCTGCTGCTGCCTTCTGTTCTCTGGGTTAAGTGGGAAGAAGTTACTCTTTGCACACAGGCCCTGGTGATGCAGTATCTTCCTTCATGCTGTTTGGCTTGGGCCGTGTCAGTGGGTGAAGCCCCCACCACTGCACTCTGGTGCCTGTTTCCTTCTTGAGTGGTGTGTCGTGCTCTTGCTCTCCCTGTTGTCTTGGGCTGCCCGTGTGTCCATGGCTGTCCTGCTGCCAGCATGGCTGGGTCCACTGGGCTCCTCAGCAGCCCTGATCCCAGCCTCATGTCCCTTCCTCTCCTTGAGCTAATTCCAACAGTCCCAAATGGCAGCGGTGGGTTCTGGATTTAGGTGGCACACTAAAATAAATGCACAGTTAATGGGATTTAGGTTAATTCATTGCTGAAGCAGGTGGTGTGCAGTTTCCTCCAGCTGAAGAGGGCAGCGTGGTCAGAGGGACCAGGCAGGTGAGATCCCCGTGGTGTGTGTGTCCCCGCTGAGGGGCACATTACGATGTTTGTGTACAAAGGGAAGGGCTGGGGAAGGGCTTGTCTGACCTGTGCCTTCGTTCCTGGTGGTGGGATCAGATGATGGGGACCACAGCAGGGACACTGGCATGTGTCCCTGGAGCACTGCTGGTGGCCCAGGACATCTCCTGCTCACACTGCTGCTGGGTCAGCGCTCTGCCCAACACCAGGGCCCTTGGCAGTCCTCTGGTAGGAGAACAGCACAGCATGCTGGGGAGCAAACCTGTGCCTGGAGCTGCTGTGGCAGCATGTGCTGTGCTGCCAGCGTCCATCCGTCCATCCGCAGCGCTATGTCCGAGGGTGAGTCAGCCTGTCTCCATGCTGGTGACTCAGTGGCAAACTCTCCCACGTGCTGTGCTGCCTGTGCCTGACTCATTGCCACTGCCAGCTAGAGGCACCCACTGCCCGCTCCTCTCCGCCAGCTGAGGGGTGTCAGTCCTGGCTGGCCAGAAGTACAGGCGTGTATCCCAGGGAGTTCTCTCCAGAGGTGGAAGGAGAGTCTGGCCTAAAGCACACCTGGCTTTCATGGTACATCAGCTGTAGATGTAGTTTTCAGCCGTGCTTGTGTGTCTTGATACGGAGCTTTGCCAGCACAAGGGTGGAGATGGCTCCATGTGCGCTCTCGCTGGAGCAGAGGCCAATACCCACAGACTGCTGTAGAATATGACTTCTCTCCATCTTCTCCAATTTGGAGCTGTCTGTCTTGGAGCAGAGTTAGGATTTCTGTGGGTGACAAGTTGATATCCTAGGGACTGAGACATTGCTGTCATGACCCGGCAGGAGGGGCTTAAGGAGTGTGGTTATAATCATGGCAGGAATTTGGCTCATGGTCATGTTTCCGGTGCCTTCCAGGCATAGGCAAGGCAGCGGAATTCATGTGTTGCAGAAAATTATTCTCCATAACATGTTACCTATTGTCTGCATGTTTTTCTATGTGGTGGCATGTGATTAGAGCTGGACTGAGCAATTTTGGTCCTTGGACTCAGGTGTAATGGCCAAGAGGAGAGACTCCCTGGACCTGTTAGCTAACGGTCACGCTGACCGCAGCGATGCCAAGGCATCAGAGCACCAAGAAAGCATTCTGGGGAGGTGACGCCTCGAAGTGGACATCTGGCTGGGCAGAACACAGAGGGACAGCTCTCCTCTCTTGTGGGAGATAGATACCTCTGTGTACTCGAGTGCTTCCTGGGTGTGGGTAGCTCCCCTGATCATGCCACCAGTGCCATGGCTTATGTTGTGTTTTGTGAGCCAGGATACTTGTTCCAGAAGGCATGTGGTGCTGCCTGGGTCCTCAGCTTTGTTTTCAGGAAAGGCTTGTGGCTGCAAGGTGGAGTAAGGACAGTAGGGTTGGGCAGAGTAAACCTCTGCTAAGGATAGTAATTATCACCTTGGCTCCGCACTGCTCTTTCTTCAGGTTGACCATAACAATTGCAGTGCATTGCTGTGTCAGATGAAAGAGGAGGCATTAGCCTCTTCTTGTGCCACCTGATACTCATACTAGTGCCTGAAGCTATCTTGTAACTAGTGGAATGATTCACAAGTACAGAAAGCCTTTTCCTAGGCTGAAACATCAGGGAAGCCTCGGTCAGCAGGATTGCTGTACATCAGCCAAGATCAGCTGCCGATGTACAGGCAAGCACTGGATTCAACACCTGTCAGTCAGGAACTTCATCTCCTAATGGACTGGTGTAGGGTAAGCTCTCTGGAAGCTTGACTGGTAAGCAAAGCAAGAGTAAATAGCAATGGGATAGAGCTGACCGAGTGTGGCTGGACATGGTGGCAGGACTGGAGAGTGGCTTGGCTGTGTTGCCACTATGCAGCCTTTGGTGGAGTGGTGGTGTGGGGAAGCGATGTCTCCTCTCCTGGTGTGCTGACAGGTTTAACAGTTAAATACCCAATGTTGGTAATTGTCTTTAAACTGAAGTCTCTAATTCTGTTGTTTCCATGGAAATGGAGCGATCTTGTGATTAAGACGTAAGGCTGGGGTGGCGAGCACTCCAGTCTGTTGGAGCTGCAGGCTCTTGCTTCATTCCCATGATTGCTGCTCTGAGGTACCATGTGTCTGTCTGCTTGGAGTGCAAGGGGAGATGCAACCTGCCCTTACACAGAAATATGTGTACCTGCTCTCAGAAAGGTGGCCCAGAAAACCCTGCTTAATCCCTGAGGATCCTGACAGAAACATCTTTCGGTTCCTCAAGGGGTGGCGTTGCTTATGCCATGTCAGCTGAGCTGGCTGTCGAAGGGAGATGTGGGATCCAGAAGCTGGGGGAGTTGTCTAACTCAGCGTTTGGTGGCTGTGATGGAGGTGACACCACTGAGTCAGTTCCCTCTGGCTCCTCTGAAGTGGGAGTGCAAAGTAGGTTGCATGACTTGAGTGCTGAAAGTGCTTGTTTTTCTCCATTGACTGTAGGAGAACCGAGGGTGACTAGGTATCCAAAACAGATGGTTTTGAGTTCAGCTTGAGAAAAGGATGAGGAAAAGACGTGATGGGATCCACTTTCTTTTTGGTGATAGCTTCCTGTGTTAGTGCAGAAGGGGCACTCAGACTT
>NW_009927374.1:0-15400 GCF_000696875.1 Nestor notabilis | reverse complement strand
CTGCAGAGCTATCCCATGGAAACCAGAATCTCCAAAGCAGATCTGTTCTTAGCTGGCTCAGAGATCTGGTCCCTTCAGCCCACCTCTCCCTGGTCCTCCCACTGCCTTGCCTTACTGAGTACCCTGGCTTTGGTGTTTCTCCTGTTTCTGTGTCCAAGGCAATACTTCGGGCTGATCTGGAGTGAGATCTCTCAGCTGCTGTGGTCTCCTGTGGGTAGAGGTGCATTGTCAGAAGGGAAAAGGAGTCTGTTCCTTCCTGGGAATCACTCCTTTGTTCTTTGGGTGCTGAGACATCACAGAAATATAAGAAGTGTAACTTCCGTGTAAACTCTCCCATATAAACGCTCAGTTCCTTAATTAGATTGTCTGTATTTCTACCTTTACTGCCCTTCCTGTAGCCACAGCAGTTTTAGAGCTGGCACAATATTTTATTCACCATACAATGTAAGAAAGATATTAAACAAATACTTCACTAATTTCCAGCTCATCCCAGGGATTGCATAAAATGATAAATCATTTAAAGTCCAGCAGAAGATGTGTTAGAGTCTGGCGGTGTTTAGGTTGTGCAAGATCGCAACTGTTGTGTTAATCTGGGAGAGACCCTGTGTGAGGCCCTGCTATACAGGCTTTTAATGGGAGTTGGAACTTACCTTGCAGACATGGAAGGACAGGTTAATGATTTTATGGCTTTGACAAGACCATCACCAGGTACAATATGTAATTTTCATGTCTATTTTTTTTTTTTTGTTAATGTGAATAGTTGGAAAAAAGCGCCATAAAATCATTTAAAGCCTGGGGGAAATGGCTAATAGAATAGTAGGGAGTTTAAAAGCAATCAGATCAATTTAGAAGCTGAAAAGAGAATGTGACCCATTGGGCAGAGCCCAAAGCTACACAGATTTAGCTTTAAAGTACTCATTTTTGTCAGAGAGTATCTAACCATTGGAATAACTTCGCTAGAGATGCAGTAAACACTTGCAAGGCCTCAAATGAAAGCCTGGTGTTTTCTTTGCAAAGTCCATGCTGGCTCAGGTACAGGAGATGATTTTGATGCTGGATTTATTGAGTGGGTTTTCTAACCTGTGCTGTGCAGCTAAATGGCACAGGGATGATCTCTGCTGTCTTTGTAATTATTATCAGTGACAAAATATAGAGGATTCAGTAGGAGTCCTTGATGTCAGCTGAAAAGCCTGGCTGCTTCTCTTATACAACTTGATTGCATTCAAATAAACTTAAGCAACAGTGATAAAATTATAAATCAAGTACTCAAAATTGAGAAGTGCTAAAATCAAAAGTGCCTTTGTATTTCTTTGTATTTTTAAATTCTTTTTTCAAAAGGCTGTCAGCAAGGAAGCCATCTAGCAGATCAAGATAGAACCACTGTGCTGCAGCCTGCGTCTCGGTGAAGCCCAACCTAAAGTGGAGGCTCTTGTGCATCTTCGGCTTGAGCTGTTGACGTGTGGGAGCCAACAGCTGAATTGCTTCCCTGGTGTGTTGGTTCCTTCTGTATTAGTTTGAATTAAGAGGGGGTTGGAACTGGATGATCTTTAAGGTCCCTTCCAACTGAAGCCATTCCATGATTCTATGATAAGAGCAAGCTGTCTCTTTGTATCCAGCAGCATAAACTGAGAAGTGTGAACAGCAACTCTCAAAGGGGTTGTTCCCCACCCCCCAAGTTTGTATCACATTCACAGACTGCAAAAGCCATCTTGCACAACGGATGACCCCGAGCCAGCCGCTCGGCTCTGACTCCAGCTCTGAATTGTGGAGGTGGATCAGGTCTTCAAGCAACTCAGTCAAAGCTGGAAAAATGTACAGCTTTGGCAAAGCTACCTTATTTTTCCCTAACCTCATTTTTGGAAATGTCTGAATTGCTTTTGCTGAAACTTCTAAAAATACCAGCCTAATGCAGAGAGCAAGCATGGAAAATTTCAGCTTGAATAGTTAGTTTGGCAAAGTTTGCAGGCCCTGACTCTCAGCTGCTGCGGTGACTATTTGATGACCAAAACCACACATGCTGCCAGCAGCTCTGCACACGCAGAGGCCCACAGGGAAGACGAGAGGCAAGTCCACTCTTAGCACCATCGTGAAAGGGGCTCCCTGGGCTCTTCAGCCCATCACCCTGTCCTCTGCTGTCCCCCAAGCCTGTGCCCAGGGGCCAGGATGTGAGCTGGGCTGCTGGTTGTTCGTTCTCCCAGCATGGAGCCATTTGTCTGTCATAGATTTCCTGAGCCCAAAGCAGTGTCTCTGTGTTTCCATAGCCTTGCACTGAGCTTTTGTCCTTGAATTTGCCTCATCATCTGCTGAGCGCGTGTTAGCATCACTGCATCCCTCAATGAGGCGTTTTACAGCTTAGTGATGTTTTATATGAATAGATCTCTTTCTGCTCTGAACCTGCCTGCTGATTAATTGGATTTGATGTCCTCTAGTTTGTGTTTTGGGAGAAGCAGTGAACAAATTGTTCCCTCGTGGCTGCCTGCTTTCTTCTCCTGACATGGAAGACTTAATTCCCCCTTTGCCATCTTCCTTTTTCAGGCTCCTTGTACAGAAGCTGTTCTGTCCTTCTAATCAGCTTCTGCCCTTCTTGGTACCTTTTCTAGTTCCCTTCTATCTGTTTCCGAGATCTGGGTCAGAAGTGGTGGGGAGGGTGAGGAGCAGCACTTGAGTGGTGCACAGGTGTCAGCCATTGGCATGCTGTGGATCGGGGCGAGAGTGTTGCAGTGGTCCCTGTTTTGTTCTTCATCCTCTGCTCTTTGATTGCTGCTGAGCAGTGAACTGATGTTTTCACAGAGATGTTTAGAATAACCTTCAGATTTTGAGTGGTAAGTTGGGAGTTCCTATTGTATATATAAAATAAGATTACTTTTTTTCTGTGCATGCCACTTACATTGATCACCTACTGTTTTGTCACCCAGTTACTCAGGATTTTGAGGTCCTCTCACAATGCTTTGTCTTTGTTTCTGCTATCCTGACTAATGCTTTGGAGCTGATCTGATTTTTTTTGTTTGGTTGTTTGTTCTTTTTGTGTTTACCTGCAAACAGCGCACTTGTTCTAGCACCTTCCTCCTTCTGAAGCTGTGGGGCTGCCACAGCCTGAGCTGCAGCAGAATGAGGACGTGCTGCCTGCTGAGAGACTCGCTCCGTCCATCCGGCTGAGCAAAGGTCTTTCTGTGAACCAAAGCCTTTTGTCTGAGCCTGGTGTAATTTATTCTTTCTCTGAAGTTCCTCTCAACCAGCTGGATGTTCCTCTGCGTGTCCGAGGCCGGGGCAGGTTTCCTGTTTGCTGCTCTTCCGGCAGTGCTATGCTGTGGGACCTGCAGCTGGGTCCCACTGTGCGCTGGACCCCGGTCCTGGAGGTGCTGCCACCACTGCGGTTTCTTTCCAGTGGCTTTTATGTTCCCTCTCCAAGAGCTGTGCAGCCACCTTCTTTCAGCCCAGGTTTCTTCCAAGGAGGGAAGCTGTGGCCCTGGGGAAGATGTGGTCTCTGATGTTGCTGTTCCCTAGTGTAAGTGGCAAGTTTTGGTGGTGGATGCACAAGGAGAGCTGAGCAGTGCTGGCATGTGGCTCCCTGCAGAAGATCTCTCCTGCTTTAAGGACTTCCCAGCCTGCACCAGAGCCTGTGGTGCAGCTCACTGGCTCAGGGACGATTTGTGGTTTGGCCAGGGAGACCTTGAATGTCAAAGATGTTTAAAGATGGAGCAAATGTTGTATTTGTATGCACGCTTGCTCTGATGACTTCAATGCAAGGGAAAGGGGAGTTCTGAGTGTAAGGATCCAGATCTGCCTTCCTAAGTGCTTCAGTACCCAGAGCTCCCAAATTTTGCAGTAATCTCTCCAGGCAGCAGATAGCTGGTGTGCTTGCTCAGTTCTCACCCACAGCACTGGAAAGCTGAAGGGCAGCTGAGGGCAGATGCAGCGAATGGGAGGGCCTCAGTCCTTGAAGTATGGCTCATTGTGGCCCTTGAGCAGCACAGCAGTATTTACTGCGATGCCAACCCTGCCTGGATGCCTGCCATAGTCTGCCTGCCTGCTCAAAGAAGGGTCAGGGCTCAGTCCATGTCCAGCACCCCAGGGAGTGATGAGGAGCTGAAAGCAGCTCTTCTCCGGGCTGAGCCAGCTGCATTCCCTCAGCCTCTCCTCCAGGGCGAGCACCCAGCCCTGGGTATCCCCATTCCCTCCACCAAGCCTCCCCACATGCTGTTCAGAAGTGTTTTGACATGGGGCAGTAGTTGCACTCCTCCCTGGTATCACTCTCCCTCCAGCCTCAGTGGCTCAGTGCTGTTCACTTCCTACCTTGGCCCCAGCACAGTGCAGGACCAACCACATCAACACAGATATAAAGAGAGCAGGTGGAGGTGGGAACCGCCACTGCATCTGCCTGGTGCTCGTGCCAGACGATGTTCTGGTGCTGTGATTGTGCTGCAGTTTTAAATGTGAGCAGCATTGCTTAGTGGATGCCAAAGTTCCCAGGTCTGGTGTTGTGGCGTTTCCAGTGGTACCAGTCTGATGCCAGCCTTGGGCATCCCTGAAGGAGGTTCACAGCAGTGTCTGCTGCTGCACCTCCATCTCTCTGGAGCCAGCCAGCCAGCCAGCACTGTCCTCAGTACTGGATCATCTCTGAATGGGTAAGGGAGGGCAGGACATTCCCCTCCTTCCCCTCACAGTGCAGCTCCCCAACTCTTTCTCCCCCCAGAACAGTTGAGCAGGTTGCAATGCTCTTTCTGGTAATGGTGTTTGTGTGGCACACGCAGGTTACTGTTTGTTTTAGAAGGGTTGATATCACAGAGCTAAAATAAATAAATAAATCATGAGCCGAAGTACTTAGGAGAAAGAACATAAATAGAAAATGCAAGCAATAATTATTCATTTCTAAAGAATGTCTTGTTTGTGCCCAAAACACCCAAAGCCCACAATTAATGAAGAAGGCTGCGCTGTTTCAGAATTCAGCCCGGCATACAAAGGAGGTGGCACATCTGAACAATTAAGACTGTCATAGAATTAATCGTTAACGGAGAAAAAGTTGATATTATGGAACATAAGCCAAGACTGCAAGTGAGAGAACTGAAGGAGTAAGACACAAGGAGCAGTCTGTATGCAGCTTGGTTAGTGGCAATTGGGAATTACGAGGTTTATTTTTTAACTACAGTGTTGGTCCATGGCTGGCTAAAGTGCAGGGGTTGTCGGTAGCTATGAATTATAAGCATTTCCATCCCGTGCTTGGGGAGATGAAATGCTTTCTCTGGAATGGTTGTTCAGTGTTGGGCAGCAGCTACCAAAATTGGGTTATTGAAGATTCCCAGCTCTGGGTAGCTTGCAGCCAGGAGCCCTGGGGAGCTGCTGCAGAGCTCTCTGATCTCTGGCCTCTTGGTGGCTCCCACATGAGAGGATGACTGAGGCTGGGGCAGGCTAACGCTATGCCAGCCTCTAACAGGATAAATGGGATGACTCAGGTATTTATGATACAGTTAGCTTGATATCGATCCCTGGGAAAGAGCACAGTGGCTGACACAGTCTGAATTAATGAAGAATTAAAGGAGGGGAAATGAGTGCCAAGTAGCATGTTTGATGGGATTTGTTTTCTGTAACGCTGATGACAACTCCTGAGCACAGAGTGATTAGGTACAGGTATTAATAATGAAATAATATGTTTAGACTTCTTTATGATACTTAGTTTAGGACAGAGTGAACTTTGATGAAGAAACAAGAGTTGATGGTCAACATCAAACTAGTAAAATGGAGTAAGAATTAGGACCTCAGTATGTAGTTGTAAATAAAACTGGTATCTGAGTAGTTGTGTTTGTGGTGGTTTTTGTGGGAGCTATTCTTCACCTTGTAGCATTTAGCATTTTTATTGATTGCTGGGAAAAAAATAACCTGGAATGGTAGTTGAATTAATGAGTATGTAAAGCAACAAAACCAGGAGGAAGCCCAGCAGTGAGGTGGATGAATCTGGTGGAGAAGAGGGAGGGACTTTTCTGGAGAGCCAGGAGTTGGGGAGACTTGAGGAACTGGGCTCTTTTCTTGGTGGAAAATGAGCTTCCAGCGCAGTGCTGAGGACAGAAGGGGTAGCGTGGATTCTGTGTATGTGGTTACCTGTACGGAACCTGGTGGGAGCAGTAGAGGTTTGGCTAGGACAGTGCCTGGGTCCTCTATGTGCACACCAGCAGAAAAGCATTGGGAAATCATGGGATTGAGAAAGACTCATGAGTTAGTGGTCGGCCTGTGGGATGTACCCACAGGAGGGGGCTTGAGCAGCCCTGCTGTGTTACAGAGACTGTTGAGAGGTTATTTGATTGAATTAAGGGAGCAGGATTTTGATAGCAGTCCCTTCGTTTCATGGGTGATTAGAGACTGCAGTTGAAAGATGCTATCTGTAAATAAGGCGTGTGTTTTGGAGAGACGAGGGCAGTAATTCTGGGGTGAGGGGGGCATAGATACCTCTCTTCTTTCCAGTCCCTGGAGCAGGTTGGTGGGAGGTTAGTGGGCAGAGCATGTCCTGTGTGCTGCCTGTGGCATGGATGCCAGGGATATTTTGGGTGGCTGGTGTGGGACTGACGAGGCACCAGCAGCATGGGGTGCATGGACGAAGAGAGATATGAAACACAGCGATTTCATCTTGCTGGCCCGAAGTGTGGTTCGGTACGGCTGGTTATCCTGGTGTCCTTCCTCCTAAAGAGCAGCCAGTTTTGGCATCGTGAGAGGCACCCAAAGCTGTCACCTCCTGCCCCAACCGCACAGGAAGTTCACATGGGTGCCAGTGTGGTTGAAGCCTTCCTGTGTGCATCTCTGTGGTCAGGCAGCCGGAACCTGTCATGCTCCCCTGGGACTTCGCAGGGTGGGTGTGAGATGGGGCAGAGTGATGTGGAGGCTGCTTCCTCCCTTGGGGTCCGTTGGGTGGGGTGTGGCGCACACTCCCTTTGGGAGCATGAGCCATCCCCAGGCTGAGGCATCTGTGGTTGCAGCAGGAGCTTCTGGGGGACTGTGTGAACACAGGTGGGAGGCCAGCACCTTCTGTTGTGTGTGGCTTGGGGTTTTTTTTTGTTTTCTTCTTTATTTTTTTCCCTGCCTGATGATGGTTTGGACTTTGTGCAGAGGCGTTGGGGAGAAGCCTGGAATGCCTGTGTTGGACAGAGCTCTGCTCTCCTGGGTGCTGGTGTGTGTAATGGCATGTGCTGATGGATACAAATGGCATGGTGATGCTGCTCCAGGGGTCTGCCTGCATGCAGTACCCTGCCTGCTAAGTACTTGGCCTGACCCACGTGCTTTGGAGCCTCTCCTACCACTGGAGCACAGGCTGGACACCCAGCATTGGGCAGAAGCAGTGCCGCTGCAGAGCAGGGATGCGGGCAGTGGAGTGAAGGCACTTGGGTGGAATTCATCCAGGACAGCCTGGCACACCGTGGCTGGTGCAGCTGGTGTGTGTACAGGGGAATAAAGCAGGAACACGCTAGCTGGGGGGCTCTGGCAGCATGGCCAGTTTTCCTGGGTTGCGGTTCCCATCCATTGACCAGCATCCAAATCCGCAGCTCAGCTGTCAGCGGCTGTGCCATGGTTCCACAGTTCTGTAGTTCAAGCCCTCTGGATTATGCGATAAGGGTTGGTACAGTTAGATAAAACTTAATCTTCCTTCTGCATAAAACAAAAAGGCATACAAAATGGCTCACAAGAAAACTGCACTAAACCCAAGCAAACATTGCTTTGGTTCCAAAAGCCAACCTTGTGAAAATTTACATTTTATATCCTAATTTGGGCTCCTTTGCATGAGTTTTGCTGCAACCTTTAATTATGTGCTTGTATATTTTCCACAAAGCCCTGCCTTACTCAGGATGAAAACGCACGCACGCAGGCCCGAGGTAAGGTCGTGTGGGCAACAGCAGGGCGGGCGCTGCTGCCTCTCGAGCGCTTCCCCTTGAATCTCAATTACCTTCCAATGCACTTGCCTGAGCTGTGCTAGGAATGAGGTACTGTGAAGTGAGCTCACTTCCAAGAACTGGAGGGGCCTTGGTACTCTTTTGGTCTTTCTCTGGGGGGCTGCCTGTGATAGCCTCTCATTCATCTGCTGGCGATGGTGTCCAGCTCCCAAGCACTCCATCAGTGTAAGGATACAGAGCTCCTCTCTTGCTGCTGCATTGCAGCCCACGGGTGATTAAGGATTATCATGAGCTCATAATAAAACCATGGATGGCCCTGTCAGCCCATCTGGAACAGTGTCTGTGGGATCCCCTCCCACAAGCCTGGTGGAGGCTATTGGCAGCTGGGTGCTGTGCTAGGGTGGGAATGGGCTCTGGGGCTCACAGGGAGGGATACCCACCTTTCGTTGCATCATAGCTGTCTGCTCTTGGGTGGTTAGGTCATCCCTTCATGCTGGACTGTTTCATTTGGGTGACACAGCAGCCCCATAGAACAAGGATGGGTTTGTGGATCGGCTGGCAGGTAGGCAGGTGAGGGTTGGATCATATTCCTTGTGTCCCAGCTCTCTTCTCAGCCTGTTGCTGTGTCCACCCTTGTGGGCCCCGTTGGTGTGTGGCCCTGGCTGGGGCAGCTTTGCCTGGTGCTGCTGAGTCCCCCTCTCCCACTGCCTGTCATGGGGGCACTGCCAGGGTCCCTGCGAGGGGGGGGTGTCAGCAGCCAGGGCCAAGTCAAGGGCTTTGTCCCCTAACGGTTCCTGACAGTGAGCTGACACTTGCTCTGCGGTGAGGCAGGGTGTCATGTCTCTGAGGCATTCGTGTTTGCTCTCCCAGCCATCATGGGAGCTTCTTGGCTGCCAGTCAGGGCAGAGAGAAGAGCAAAGCACCAGGCTGGGGGCTGTGGGTGCTCTGAGCCACTTGCTGTCTGTTGGAGAGCTGTGCCATGCTGCTCCTCAGCAGCCTGTGCAACACCTGCATGTTCTCTCTGTCTCTACTGCCCCAGGGAAATGCAGGAGGGTCCCTGGCAGTATCCCGGCATTTGGTGGGTTTCTGAAGCGTGACTTATAGCTTTGGACTCAGACTTGGGCTGGATGCTTTCTTGCTTTGGGCTCACTGGTGGTGTTTTTGCTGTATTTATTTAGTTGCCTGGGAAGAGAGCTGCTTTAGGGCTGGAAACCACTAAGCGAAGTGTGTGAGAGGCTGGGCTAGTTGCCCCTGCAAAAGGCTTGATTAATGAGCTAGAATTTAGCCAGAAAGCAGGGTTATTCGTCCCATTCTTAGAGCAATGGTGCAGCCTCCAGAGCTGCTTGAGTCATTGCTGGTCATTTGTGAGACCCCAGGAGTTGATCTGCAAAATAAGTGCTAGTTCTTGAGTGCTGTCAGTGTGTGCTCGCAGACTGACATGATAAACATCTTAATTAAAACACCGGTAGTGATTACAGTAAAGTGGGATTAAAAAATAGAGCACAGCTAAATGCGTGTTCGGTCCCATGTTTGTCACCTCCTCTCACTGCCAGCCACAAACAGCAGCAGGGTGCTGGGTGCTCTCTCATGTCCTTTGAAAAGTCGTAGAATCCCAGACAGGTTTGGGTTGGAAGGGACCTTAAAACTCATCCAGTTCCAACCCCCTGCCACAGGCAGGGACACCTTCCACTAGACCAGGTTGCTCCAAGCCCCTGTGTCCAGCCTGGCCTTGAACACTGCCAGGGATGGGGCAGCCACAGCTTCTCTGGACAACCTGTGCCAGGGCCTCACCACCCTCGCAGGGAAGAACTTCTTCCTCAGATCTCATCTAAATCTCCCCTCTGTCAGTTTAAAGCCATTCCCCCTTGTCCTGTCCCTACCTGCCCTTGTCAAAAGCCCCTCTCCAGCTTTCTTGTTGGCCCCTTTAAGCACTGGGAGCTGCTCTAAGGTCTGGGTGACTGCTGGGAGTGATGCTGGGAAGTGCTCGCAGGGAGTCTCAGCGTGACTGCGGACTCGTCTGCTGGAGGCGCCCTGGCCAAGCAGCAGCTCCTTGGCTGGTGGGGCCATGGTAACAGGTCTGTGCTGCTGTGGCACTGGAGTACATCTTCCTTGTCCTCTGCTCTAGGCAGGCCACAGCCCTGGTCACCCAGCAGTCTCTATCTTCCAGGCACCTTCCTTCTGTGTCCCTTTCTGGTCTATCTCTCCTGGAAAGCCCAGATCCAACTTCTGCTGCTGTGAGGGCAGGATGATCCCTAGTGCCAGAGGAATTTGGGGTACTTGTTACCTGGAAGCTGCTGGGTCTGAGGCTCCCAGGCTTGCAGAGAAAGTGTGCTTAGAGCTAATAAAATGCAGTGGGAATTTTCTCTTATTTGGTATTATTTTCCCTTCAGGTTGTGCTGCACTGTTCACTCTGAGGTCATAGCCTGGGCTGGTTTAGGCTTTGGCATTTCTTGAAGCAAGTGAAGCCCTGGGCTACATAGGGAGTGTATGTGATGTGCAAACAGCAGTGTCCTGGTGTAAGGCTTGGCACAGGTTTCCTCCAGGAGCCTTTGTATGATGCCAGTTGTGGAGAAGAGGACTTTGATGGAAATGGGAGCAGAAATGAGTTATGGGGTGAGCAGAGGAACCAAGGGTCTGTTTGAGGAAGATTATGCTGATTCAGACCAAAGTTTGGTTTAGTCCAGTCTCCCCTTAGAAGATGGCTGAAGGCAAATGCCTTGGGAATCAGATGATGCCAAGAGGAGCATATAGTAATACCTCCCTGGTCGACCCAGCAGCCAGTGGTGTGTGGCTGAGGGACTCCAGTGCCAGTGGTAGGATTCACATCTTACAGTGCTGGTTAGATTTTCTTCTGTGATTTGGTGTAATTGCTTTTGAACTGGGTGAACTTCGAGTATCCACAACCTCCTGTGGCATAGAGTCCACAGCCTGGCATCATGGTGGATCTAGTCTAATTATTATCCTATTCTATCCTAAGAAATGCCTCCCTTTGTTTTGAAACTTGTCAGTTTAATCTGACTTTCCTCAGCTCTTCTCTTGGAAGATTCTCTTCCTTACTTGTGCAGTGCTCTGGAGATCAAATCATGGACTGGGAGTCTTAGCCCCCTTAGCTTTCTCCTCCTTAGACTGATAGATCCTTCTCTGTTCGTTTCATGGAAGCTCTTCGTGTTTCTGCTGAGTTGAGGACTAGGACATGGCTTTGAGGGTGGGGGTAAAGCATGGATTTTATACGGTGCTCTCTCATTCCCTGTTCTTCCTCCTCCATGCCATTACACATCTGATTGTGGCCAAGCTGCCTGTCACAGCCGAGGGCTCCGGTGCCTGGGCAGAAATGGCTGCCTCAGCGCCCACATTTTGCTCATGAAGTCAGGGTGCTCGTCTTGTCCCCGATGGACATGGCTGTCTTTGAATGCCAGTGCTGCTTCTCGGTCTGCGGCTCATCCCGGGAGGCTGGGCAGCAAATGTCCCATGGGTGCGTGGGACGAATGCCCGTGGCAGTGCAGTGCTCCCTGCTGGAGCCATCGCTCCACTGCTCACCCCAGAGCCAGGGATGGGTGTCTGGAGAAGCACAGCTGTGGGCACTACCTTGGTGACCTCCTTCACTGAGACAGTGGCTGCCTTCTTTAACCAGCTGTTTATCCACCCAAGGGCTCCCCTTCTCCTTCCAGAGAAACTCAAGTGTGCTAGGTGGAGGGACCTGGTCAGGCTGTTGCTGGATGTCCCCCGTGCAGCTGGACCAGCTGGATCTCCCAGGTTCGAATGGTTTTTGTTCATCATTCAAAAGGAGACGATGTCTTTCTGTGAGGTGTGACTGCTGCTGGCAGAATCCTTACTGATTCTTTTCCAAGAGATTGCATGTATCTCTGTTTCTGCTTGCTCTGTTCTTCTTCATTGTTTTCACTGATTTTTCTTGTCACGGATGTTAGCTGGCTGGTCTGGAGTTCCCAGGATTCCCTGACCTGCTTTGCAACACCAGTGTTGTGTTTGCCACCTCCTGTGTCCTGGACATGGAGGCAGTTTTGGGTTACAGCCTGTAACTGCAGTGAAGAATTCAGCTGTTTTCTCTGATATAAGCAACCAGCGGTACTGAAAATTCAGTGTTGGCAGGTCCATGCCCTGAAAGTACTGGGTTTGCTTAATCTGTAGATGAAAACTTCACAGTTGGTGCACTAATATCCACCTTCCTCATGTAAGCTATGTTTTTCCCTTTTTACTGTATGAAATGTTTTGTTGAAGTTCACGTTCTGCAAATAACTGTACAGTTTTCTGTTGACTGAGGCTGATGATCGCAAAGCTTGGAGCATGTTTGGATTGCCATATAAGGTTGAGCTCAGTAATGGGCAATCAGGTAATGAAATTGGAACTGAACTTGACTGTTAGCACTGATGGATCATCAAAGGAGCTGCCCTGTGCCCCTGTGAGTGAGCTGTGTATTGCCGGGAGGAGATGCTATCACACTGGTAGAGACCTGTGCAGGAATTCTGCCTCCAAGCTTACGATGCCAGAGCCTGGGACGCTTGCACCTAGGCGGGAGCAGGAAGAGACATTTACCCTGATCCAGCCTGGAGCAGGAGCTCTGGCTCAGCATGTGCTGCAGGATGCTGCAGTGCTGGAGGCTGGCTCTGGCTTGCTCCAAGGTCCTTGTTGCACAAGCTGTAGATGTGAGTGGGTTTAATGGAATGTGTATTCTCATTAATACCATGTTGTTGTAAATGTTAGTTTCATATGCTGGATGACATCTATGTTTTTTTTTGACATCCTGAGAGTGACATCTCCTTTTCTAGAACAATTGATGAGAGTTTAAACTAAAACTCTTTGGGGTTTGTTTTGCAGAGAGAAGGCTGATTTTTCTCTTTTTCTTGAGAACTTTGGGGGCTAGAACACTGTGATAACCCTGCACCAGGTGTGATACAGAAGAGTTTACTAATGCTGCTCTCACCACTGACTCTTGTTGTTTGTGGCAAAACAATCTCTGCCTTTGTGTGCTGATGTTCTTAGTCACTGAGCTCTGTTCCTTGGGAGGATGACAAGGTAGAATCATGAGGTAAAATGGTATTTGAAGGCATTTGTTGAGGTGCTTAGTTCCATGTGAGCATCTCAGGTTGTTACCAGTCTCTGTGGCTTTTTAGCTTGTTTTTCAAAAACACTTCCTTTACCTCCTCTCTTGTTCTTGAGCAGGTGCCTGGAGGGAACAGGGGAGAAGGACAGGACCTTTCCATGGCTTTCTACAGTGTAGTTGTTCTGCCTGTTTCCCAGAGAGGACTGTTGTCAGATGGCTTTGGGAAGCTCTATTGGGAACATCCCTTGTGGGATTCTGGGCTTCTCTCCTTTTTGCAGAGCTGAGTGCCTTCCCACTCCTACCGTCTGCCCGTGTCTGCTGTTCCTGTAATTCCAGTGCACTTCCTTTGTGGTGTCTGAGCAGTGCCACAAGCAATGGAACGATAAGGCCCTGAGGACAGGAGCGTCTGTCCGGTCAGTGCAGACCTGGCAGTGTGGGGGCTTTTCACATAGGTGTAGATAAGTCCCTTATCCACAAGGTGTGTGAAGGTGACAGTGGTGCAGTCACGTGTAAAAGACATGGTTTGCCCCAGCTATGGGGCAGGACTCTTTGATTTTTGAGGTTCTTGGTACCCAGGAAGGGTTTTGTTCCCTCCCGGCTGCACATAAGAGTGCTTTGTGTGAGTGTCCTGAAGCTCCATCCCAGCCAGTGAGGCTGGGAAGCACCACCCAGAACCCACTGCTTGATGGGGAAGCAGCAAGAGGAGCTGCTCCCTGTGCATCTTCCTCCGTCGGAGACTTCTTGGCTTATATCCTCTGAGCAGATTCCATTTTTCTTTTCACTTCTCCTTTCCTCTGCTGCTTTGGAATAAGCTAGGGATTTACACTGTTGTAAATGGTGATTAAAGAGGGGAAGTTCAGATTAGATATGAGGAAGAAGTTCTTTACTGTGAGGGTGGTGAGGCCCTGGAACAGGTTGCCCAAAGAAGTGGTAAATGCTCCGTTCCTGGCACTGTTCAAGGCCAGGTTGGACAGAGCCTTGGGTGACATGGTCTAGTGTGAGGCGTCCCTGCCCATGGTAGGGAGGTTGGAACTAGATGATCTTAAGGTCCTTTCCAACTCTAACTATTCTATGATTTTGTGATTATGGGATGGATTTCAAAGCCAGGGCAAGGGTTGGGCTTGAGGCCATGAAAATGTCTCCTTTAGTCCTCATCCCAACTTTTCCCATGGCCTTTTGTCTTTGGATTTCTAAATACTGAGGATATTTCACAATATTTAGCCTAATCACGTTGCTCATACCTGCAGCCATTGCTTGAGCATCTCCAGTGAGGCCAGTGAGGAGCATAAAAGACTGCATACCTACAGCCTGGGAACAGCCTGGTGCCTGCACTGGTGAGGCTGGCCTGGAGCAGAGGTACCAGCCTAACTGCAGCTAAGCAGAGGCTGAGACTTAGTTAGGACACTGGTATCAACATCCCTGCTTGCATAAGTGCCTGGGGGAGGGGTGTTTTAATGAGCAGAGGTGATCGCTGCCTTGATCTTCTATTACGCCAGGAAGATAACCAGGGAGATTACATCTCAGAGTGCTACCTTCCAGGGCTTCCCTGTGGCACTGGGGTCTGGAGCAGCTCAGGAAGAGCCATCTCTGCATGTGTCTTGTAGTGTGTGTTGGTGCGGGGCTGCGGGGTCTGTAGCATGGCAGTGATTTGGTGCTCAGCTTCCCTTGGTAGGCAAGAGGGTGTCCTGCGTGAGTAGCGTGGGGTGGTTTGGGTGACATGGGCATGACCTCATGGCATGTGCGAAGGAGGTGGTTTTGCCTCATCTCTCTGAATCCCAGTGCGGAGAAAGTGGTAATTTCCTCGTCAGCAGTGGCAGGTTTGCAGGCAGGACCCGAGCTGGGGGTGTGCAGCGTGTGTGGGAGGAGGGAGAGAGCTGATGCTGAAATCAGGCTCTCATGTACCTCTTCTGTTTACTTCCTGGCTTTTGTTAACTGTTTGCTGGCTGGGCCTGCTTCTCCTCTCTCCATGGAAACTGTAGGTACCAGCCTGCTCCGAGTTCTCTCTCCAAGAGGCCATGGCAAGCCAGGGCTCCAGGGCTGCAAAGGGGGCACGGGCAGGGAACTGAGGGCTTTACCAGAGCTCAGATGGGGAGCAATGCCTCATTTCTCCAGTCTGAGACCCTCACGGATGTGTGTGTGTGTGTGTATGTCTGCTGGATGTTTTGTGAAGAGGTGAAGATGTTGCCTCTTGTGAATGGCTTGGTTGGGGTGACCAGAAGGGGTTATCGCAGTGGAGCTGTTGTGATTTACATCTCTGGCTGTGCTGGATGCTCAGCCCCACAGCTGTGTCCAGAGCCTGGCTGTGGCTGAACTCGGCTATAAACAGTGTCCTCCTGCTCGGGGTCAGGGGAAACGCCTCTATCTCCTTTGCCCTCCTCCTGTGGGGTCTGCCCCCACCACCACCTCCCGAAGGACGTCTGTGGCGCGCTGCTGACGCGCTGGCAGCAGGGCTGTGACGCGGGGCTGCGGC
>NW_009927373.1:21281-21531 GCF_000696875.1 Nestor notabilis | reverse complement strand
CCTCCCACCCCCCAACACCCCAAAACTGCCCAGAAAAGGGGCAGAACCTGGAGAAAAGGCTTTAATGCGCGGTGGGGAGGAGCAGCGGGGACCGAGGAGGAGTGGGGTGCCCCAGCCGGGTGGTGGGGCCACCATGGGGTGAGGAGGGGACTTAGAAGCATTTTCGGTGGACAATGGAGGGTCCGGCCTCGTCGTACTCGGGTTTGCTGATCCACATCTGCTGGAAGGCGGACAGGGACGCCAGGATGGA
>NW_009927373.1:19117-21255 GCF_000696875.1 Nestor notabilis | reverse complement strand
CGCTCCGGCGGGGCGATGATCTGTAGGGACACGAGGCATTAAGATAATCCACCCCCCAAACCTGCACCAGGAGAGGATTTAGGGTGTTGGTGGCCATTGGTTTGCTCCCAACCACCACCACCACCATCACCTACTTTGATCTTCATGGTGCTGGGAGCCAGCGCCGTGATCTCCTTCTGCATGCGGTCGGCGATGCCGGGGGACATAGTGGTGCCGCCGGACAACACGTTGTTGGCATAAAGGTCCTTGCGGATGTCGATGTCACATTTCATGATGGAGTTGTAGGTGGTCTCGTGGATGCCGGCTGACTCCATGCCTGCAGTGGAAGGGGGCTGTCAGCACCCTCACCTCCACCCATGCCCCACAAAAGAGCCACCCGTACGTTTGTATCCCCTCAATTTGGGGTGCAAAGCACTTGGGGGAGCCCTGAATTCCGCTGTGGGGCACCCATGGGAGGTGGTTGCCTGGTGGTGGGGTGGTGGGGATGGGGACAGGAGCACCAACACAACGTTGGAGGCACCAACATGGGGCTAAAGGCATCACCATGGGGTTGGAAACATCACCATGGGGTTGGAGGCATCAACATGACACTGGGGCCACCAACACCTTGGTGTCCTAGGGGACAGCAGGACAATTCGGGGTGGGCTCACCGATGAAGGAGGGTTGGAAGAGGGTCTCGGGGCAGCGGAAGCGCTCGTTGCCGATGGTGATGACCTGCCCGTCGGGGAGCTCATAGCTCTTCTCCAGCGAGGAGGAGGAGGCAGCCGTGGCCATCTCATTCTCGAAGTCAAGGGCCACGTAGCAGAGCTTCTCCTTGATGTCACGCACGATTTCCCTCTCGGCTGCGGGAGACGATGGGGAACAGGCTCAACCTGGTGCCATGTGGGGTGCCCTGTCCCTCCAAACCCCCTCCCCGGCCCTGTACCAGTGGTGACGAAGGAGTAGCCCCTCTCGGTGAGGATCTTCATGAGGTAGTCGGTGAGGTCGCGGCCGGCCAAGTCGAGCCGCATGATGGCGTGGGGCAGCGCGTAGCCCTCATAGATGGGCACGTTGTGGGTGACGCCGTCCCCGGAGTCAAGGACGATGCCTGGGAAGGGTGGGAACGTGAGGAAAGGGGCTTGGAGCTTGGTCCCTTTCCCATCATGGATGGTCCTCAAGGTGCTGGTGTCCTACTCACCGGTCGTGCGGCCGGAGGCGTAGAGGGAGAGGACGGCTTGGATGGCGACGTACATGGCGGGGACATTGAAGGTTTCAAACATGATCTGGGAGGAGGGATGAGAGCAGCAGCGGGTTAGGGGGGAGCATGGGGGTCCCCAGCACATCCCACCCCGAGCCATGCGGGCCGTGCCTGGGAAATCACACAGATCATTGCGTTGAATGGAAAAGGAGATGGAGCATCGCAGTGCATGGAGACAGGATTGCTGTGTGGTGCTGAAAACCACATGGGTCAGTGGGGTGTGTGGGAAAAGGTGGGATCACACGGAAACGGGAGTCATGGAAGTGCACTAAGCACGGCAAACCCCATGGGACCATGCTCGGCAGAGAACCTGGTAGGTCCATGTGAGCATGGGAGCACACCGCTCAATTCCTCTGCTCCTCCGCTCCATGCCAGCCCCTCCTGGCTCCCTAAATCCCCTAATCCTGTGGCTCCAGAGCACCCATCGCCATCTGCGGGGTCCAGCAGCACCTTACCTGGGTCATCTTCTCCCGGTTGGCCTTGGGGTTGAGGGGTGCCTCGGTGAGCAGGGTCGGGTGCTCCTCGGGGGCCACGCGCAGCTCGTTGTAGAAGGAATGGTGCCAGATCTAAAAGCAGGCAAAGAATTGGGGGGGTGGTGTGTGTCTTACCCCAAACCAGAGCCAGGGCCAGGCCCCCCCCCCCATCCTGAGCCAGGTCTCACCTTCTCCATGTAATCCCAGTTGGTGATGATACCGTGCTCGATGGGGTACTTGAGCGTGAGGATGCCCCTCTTGCTCTGCGCCTCATCGCCTACATAGCTGTCTTTCTGCCCCATGCCCACCATGACACCCTAACGCCAGCAAGAGACGCCCTCATTAGTCTCATGTCATTGATTAAAGCAGGGTGGGGGCTGCTGCTCCCCCTTCGGGTACCAACCTGGTGCCGGGGCCGCCCCACGATG
>NW_009927373.1:16475-18813 GCF_000696875.1 Nestor notabilis | reverse complement strand
AGCTGCTGGGTCCAACCCCGGCAGCAGGGTGATGCTGGGAGTAGGATGAAGTTGGGAGTGGGATGATGATGGTGGTGGGATCAAGGTGATGCTGGGAACAGGATGAAGCTGGGAGCAGGATGCAGCTGGGAATGGGATGATTCTGGGAGCAGGGTGATGCTCATTCCCCATGGGTGCTGCTCCGTGCTGTTGCTTCTCCATCTTTCCAGTGCCCAAAATAGGTGCCAAAGCTCCCGTCCGTGCTCGCCCGGCAGCAGCAGCAGCATTCCCATGGGAGCTCCGGTGTGGCTGTGCCCGGCCAGTGCCCCAGCGCAGGCAGGGTGAAGGCAGACAATGCCCTCTCATCCGGTCCCATCTTGGCAGCCTCTTGCTGCTCTGCCCTCACATCCTTTCCCAAAAGTGGGAAAACCCCAGCCCTTCCCAAGGGGTGTCCCCCTCCGCCGGTGGATGCGCTGCCAAATCCAGAGGGAAGAAGGCAAAACCACTCAAAACCCCCCCAAAATCATGGGCATTTCTGGAAGAGCACGACCCGCTTCGGCCGCAGCCCAGCTCCTGTCACCTCCGCGGAACCCCCCGTGCTGAGGTTGGCACCATCCCTGTGCCATGCAAAGCAAACTGGGGCCACCCCATCAACACTGGGGCACCCCAAAACCCTCCTGGGGTGTTTGTCCTGCAAGGAAAAGGGGATGCTGGGGCTGCAGTACTCACCACAGAGGCGAGAGCTCCTTTCCTCTGGGACGGAGTCCTGATGTGCCTTTGGTATAAATACCAGTGAGCCCGTGAAGCCTCAGAGGCGGGTCCTGCCTAAACAAAGACCCTAAATAGGCTCAGTGATGGTGTGTTGGCCTTATGGCCATATAAGGTGCTTTATTTCATTAAATTGACCTTGGGCTGATGGTTGGGCCCAGCACGGTTAATTATTGTAAGGAAAAGCCATGTGGAGACACTTGGGAGCAACAACTCACTCCTGAGTCTGTTCCTTTTATGCTCCGCGCTGATAAACAAGTGAGACACAAGCCCTTATAAGTGATGGGCTCGGCAAAGAAGAGGTGGGACCGTGGCTGGTTCCTGGGGACAACGTGGAGAAACCCCACCCGGGTGGAGGTGGGTGTCGGGGGGGGCAGCTGGGGTGGGGATTTGGCATCACTGAGGTGCTGGGAACTCACTGGGTTGGAGCATTGCTTCCTCCCGGGCTCATTCTCCCGCTGTCCCCAGCGCTCAGCCCCTTTGGGATGGGGTTTTCTCTCTCTCTGACCCCATTCTGGGGTTGTGGTGTCCCCAAAATCCCCCAAATCCTCAGCTCAAGGGGGTCCAAAGCCCAGCCCTGCATTGTGGATGCACCCAGCTCTCACCCCCTCCAAAGGAGGATCTTGGAGGCAGGATGAGCCTGGATCCCCACCAGGGGCAATGTGGATGCTGTTCCCTGTCCCCTGTCCTGAATGCAGGATGGATGGAGCCACCTCCAGCCCTGCAGATGCAGCTTTGGCCTTTCCAGAGGCCAACCAGCAGCTGCCAAACCATCATCTGCCTTTTTAAAGGCAATGGTCCCGCACTGGGGACTCTCCCTGAGCACCCAGGACAGGGTGGGAGGCAAGAGAGATGCCCCAAAGCCACCACCCAGAGCTATGGGGCTTGGGCTGCAGGTGGGGAAACTGAGGCACATGGTGCCCCGGCTGCTTCCTGCTTTGCTTTATGGGGTCTGGGTTGTGCTCAGGGCAGGGACATCAAGGTGCAGCAATAAGGACCAAGAGCTGCAGGGTCCCACCACTGCCACCAGACGGGACATGCGAGGCCTGGTGTCCCCCCCAGCCCCAACAGGAAGGGCAGGACATGGTGTGTCCCAGCACAAGCAGCTCATAACAACCCCCCCCTACCCGGGTCCTGGTTATCCCCCATCCTCAGCACATGGGGGCTGGATTTGTCCCCTGATGTGCACTTGGTGTCCCCACCACATGCCCTGAAGAACCTTCTGCCACCTCCCATCCCCACCCAGTTCCTTTGGTCCACTGCCAAACATGAGGTCACCCAGGCAAAGGGTTCCACATATGACATGCTGGGGGTGGAAAAAAGAGGTAAAATTAACCCCAAACCCAGCAGAGAGTGGGGGGCAAAAGAAATAAGGAGAATGGATGGAGGTCCTCCAAGGCTGGTGCTTGGAGGCTGCAGACGGAAGGAACGTGGATGTGCTGGGAGCTGCATGGAGCTGGTGGCAGGACCTCGAGGGGAGGGGGACTGAGCCCAAAGACAACCCAAAAACCTGCTCCACAGCACAAAGTCACGCTGCTTTTCCACCCTTGTTTTTTACCGGGCACAGGCGGGGGCGCGGCCCCACCCACGC
>NW_009927373.1:15713-16354 GCF_000696875.1 Nestor notabilis | reverse complement strand
GTTTGGCCACCGCAGCCAATCCAGCCTCTGGCTCTGCCGGTGCTCGGGATCATTGGGAGGGTGGCCACGGCCCTGGGATGCTCCCAGGAACGCCAAGAATCCCCCAGCACTGGCGAAGCTGGATGGACATGGGATAAGGAGGGGGCAATCCCTGGTTTGTGTGGGATTTCAATACTCCCGGCCCTCAGCACCTCCCTATAAGGAAAATGTTCACGCTTTAAACCTCTCCGGCTGCTGCCTGGGATGGACAAACCAGCGCTGGCAGCTGGAGCAGGGATTTGGGTCTGTTCCCACCCCTGGAGCGCGGATAAGCATCACTCCCTGGCTGCAGAACACAGAACCTGGAAATAAACCCTTCCTGTGATGTGTGGCTGCTGTCAGGGCTCAGCTCCCACCAACTTCAACCCTGCTTTAAGGTGTCTCCATCACATGTGGAGCAGCCGGAGAGGTGGGGTGGGTTAGTGGGACACAGGGAGCAGTGCCAAGGGAGCAGAGATCATCCCGACCCACAGCTGGATGACTCAGTGGCTTTAAGTGACAAAACATGTGAAACACAATAAATCCCACCATAATCACAGAATCGACGGGGTTGGAAAAGAGCTTTAAGCTCATCAAGTCCCACCACTCCCCAGCACTGCCAA
>NW_009927373.1:661-15542 GCF_000696875.1 Nestor notabilis | reverse complement strand
CAGCCCTGGCTCCTTGGGTGCAGCGGCCAGCCCCCTCCTGGCTCCATCCTCCTGTCAGGCAGTTGCAGAGAGCGATAAGGTCCCCCCTGAGCCTTCTCTTCTCCACACTAAACCCCCCAGGTCCCTCAGCCCTTCCTCGTCACACTTGTGCTCCAGGCCCTGCACCAGCTCCGGTGCCCTTCTCTGGCCCCGCTCCAGCACCTCAATGCCTCTCTTGCAGTGAGGGGCCCAGAACTGACACAGGGTTCTCACTGCAGCCTCAGCAGTGCCCAGTGCAGGGGGACAGTCCCTGCCCTGGCCCTGCTGCCACACTGGTGCTGAGCCAGGCCAGGATGCTGGGGGCTTCTTGGCTGCCTGGGCACAAGCTGCTGATGTTCAGCTCCCGTCAATCAGCACCCCCAGGTCCTTTCCCATGAGCAGTTTCCAGCCACAACTCCCCAAGCCTGGAGCGCTGCAGGGGATTGTTGTGGCCCAGGTGCAGGACGCGGCACTTTGCCTTGTTGAACCTCAGGGAACTGTGGGATGAAGGAATGTCCCTACACCGAGGCTGCAAAACACCCCCCTGAGCATGGTTTAAATAAATCAGGGCTGAAAGTTAGTTCCCACAGATGTCCTAAAGTCCTCCTGCTTCCCACAACCAACTGCAGTTTGTCACGCAGGAGGTGGCTGCTGCAAATAAACACCCCTCTTAAGAAATGGATTCCCTCCTGCTCACAGGCACACCAGCCCCACTGAGTTAGCTCAAAGAAAACAAGTGGTAAAAGAAAGCCAGCCAGGATAATACAATCCATCTGTGTTAAACTGTGCACCAAAGGATTTGGGATGTGGAAGTACACGGACGTCACATACAGAACACGTATGTATGCGTGCCAGGTGGGAAGGCAACTCCAGCCTCTTCCTCCTCCCCGCAAGGCCATGTGCTGATCATCAGAGCATCCTGCCAGAGGATGTGGAGATGTCGTGGATCATGCTCAGCCCTTTGAGGCCAGATGCCTTCCACCTTTCAGTGCTGCTGCTTCCCTTTCAGCGAGAGCGGAAGCTCAGCCTGGATAGGCTGGGAAGCTGGGAGAATGCTGCATGGAATCCCACCAAAGGAACTGGGAGGCCCCTGGCTGGTACCGCAACACGGCGATGTCACGGAGTGCTGGTTTTGGCAAGGACAGACTTCACGCTGTGTTGAGAAGTGTAGGGACAAATGGCCATGATGATCTTTGAGGATCCAAGTGGCAAAAGCTGCTGGAGTCCCAACTCAGAGGCGTGGTGGCCTTGCAGGGCCTTCACAGGGCACCAAGAGACTGAGAGCTTCATCCACGGTAACACCAGCAACGAGCTGAACCTGAGCCCTCACCAGGCAGCCCTGGAGCAAATCCCTCATCCAGGAAAAGGAATAAAGTAACCAGACCCCCCTCACCACTGCTGGAATGAAGCAGCTGGTACATCAAAGCACCTTCTCCCCCAAAACAGGGGTTCCCAAAGGAGTTTAGGCCCCTTCCTACTTCACCAGGCAAAGACCTGAGTACCAGCAAGCAGGACTTGCTCTGGCATGGGGTAAGAGGGGTTAGGAAGGTTTAATCTTAAACTATAGCAAAGACTTATCTACTCCAGCCAGCTGCACTGAGACCACAGCAACCCAGAAAGGCAAACCAGGGGTTTAGCATGGGTTAATTTGGGCAAGTCCCACTTTGGAAAGCACTTGAAGAGGTTGCCACAGCTCATGGTTGCAGTGAATCATGAGGAATCCCCCCCCAGAAGCTATTTAAACCATAGATTAGAGCATTAAATAACTGCTTTAGTGTTAGCTTCTATCTTTGAATTTCCAGTTAGCTTCTCCCCTCACCCTGAACCTCAGCACCACTTCACCAGCCTGATGGCAGGCACTGAGGTTTCACATGCTCCCACTGAAGCCAGGGCCCTGATTTCACCGCGTTTATTGGGGGAGGAAGGGGAAGGATCACTACACGGTAGAAATCATCTGCTACAGGAGACAAAACCAGTTCCCTGGCTTAGAAATTAGGTAGATGCTTTTCTGTGTATGCTTAAGGCAAGAGGCCTATCGGAGATCCATCAGGACTACGTCTCTCTCGACTACTGACACGTGATTGCAGGTCTGGAAGAGAAGAGAAAAAGGGGACAGGAGATTATCCAGATGTTATCCAGCTCAGGTGAGTCTCCTCTACCTCCTGACACGACCTGCACCCAGAGTCCTTCACAGAACAGCCCTCATGGACCAGGAACCAGTGCCCTGCCCAGTGCCACAGAGAGCACAGCAGGACACAAATACACATCTCAAGCCTTTGCCACCTCCTCGACCTGTTTCTGCTCTGCATCACACCAGCACGTGCTAACAAGAGCGAAAGCTTCTGCACCTCAACTCTACCTCCTGACACGACCTGCACCCAGAGTCCTTCACAGAACAGCCCTCATGGACCAGGAACCAGTGCCCTGCCCAGTGCCACAGAGAGCACAGCAGGACACAAATACACATCTCAAGCCTTTGCCACCTCCTCGACCTGTTTCTGCTCTGCATCACGCCAGCACGTGCTAACAAGAGCGAAAGCTTCTGCACCTCAAATCTAGAAGAGACAAGCCCCTGCCAGGCTGACCCTCCTGTCCTGGGTCACAGCCTAGCACACACACAGACACCAACTCAACTCATGGTCCTGCAGCCCCTGCTGCCTCGTGGGGTCACTTACAGTGAAGAGAGGGGGGTCTTTGGAGTGCGGGTGGAATCCTTTCTGCCGGCAGGAAGATATCTCATCCAGGCCATGCTCTGTCAGCTTGAAAAACCCCGTCCTAGAGCAAATAAACACAAGCTCTGTGGGGGTCAAGCCTCTGCAAAGAGAAGCCCCTCTTCTGGGTCTCAAGGAGCACACTTGAGCCTGCTCATCTCAAGTGAGAGTGGAGAGGGATGCTGCAGGTCACCCCTGTGCCCAGGACACTCCTCCGCAGCCCTGCGGCTGCAGCCAGTCTCCTTGCATAGAATCCAGAATCCCCGACTGGTTTGGGTTGGAAAGGACCTTAAAGCTCATCCAGTTCCAACCCCTGCCACGGGCAGGGCCACCTTCCACTAGAGCAGGTTGCTCCAAGCCCCTGTGCCCCAGGGAGGGGCCAGCCACAGCTTCTCTGGGCACCCTGTGCCAGTGCCTCAGCACCCTCACAGGGAAGAGCTTCTGCCTCAGAGCTCATCTCACTCTCCCCTCTGGCAGGTTAAAGCCATTCCCCTTGTCCTGTCCCTACAGGCCCCTGTCCAAAACCCCCTTTCACAGGTGGGCAGCCATTGCCCAGATACAACCCCCCCAAACCAGCTCAGAAGAGCTCTCAACTCACACATGCTCTTCCAGCCTCGTTTCGTGGCTTGACACTTCATTCCCCCACCAGGAATCTGATAGAGGAAGGGCTGTGGTAAAGAGCCCTTCCATACCTCCTTTCAGCACATGCAGAGGGAAAGGCCTTCCCTATCCACATCCATACTTACTCCTGGTATTTTGGAGAACACACGATAGCAATGGACTCTGGCAACATCATCTGGTAGGAGCAGTGTGTGTGCAGGTCGACACTGGAGAGGAAGGCTGTTTGTGTGGGGTGAGTCTGCAACACAGGACAACACAAGAGAGGAAGTTATGGCAGGGTTGGAGAAGAGAAGGCTGTTCCAGAGAAGCAATACAGCTCCTTGGATTGCACAGAGAACACACATACACACTGAAAACGGGTTTGGATTGTCCCAAAAAATCTCGTCTTTCTCCATTCAGAGTAAGTAGAGGAGGAATCCTACATCTCTGGCCATATCCCACAGAAAGTCACACTTTGAGGCACAACACTGCCAAAGCTCTTGAAGATACCACTTCCACCAAGATGGCCAAGGGTTGTACAGGCAACCACCACCTCACAGATGGATTTCACAGCCTGAAGGTCTGTCTTAGGGGGTTGTTTTTGTTGCCAAGACCAGCAGAAAGGTCCAAGGAACTCCTGAGGGTCCCTGAATGTCGCAGGGCTGTCACTGAAGAGTTAACCCCAAAAGCAGCCACCCTGCAAGTACCAGGCACTCTGCAGCAGGCATTTATTTGTCAGAGCCCTCGAGGCAGCTGCTGCTTTCGAGAGATTACTCAGCAGCACCAAACATTTTGCTTGGCACGGATCCGACTGCCAAAGGCTCCATAGGGACAGGGAGCAGGGCAGTCCTGGAGCCAGCAAAGGAATCTGGAGCTGGCACAGCCCAGGACAGAGCAGCACAAAGCTCCCTGTGAAAGGCAGCACTACTACAGGGATGCAGCACAGGAGAGGCCCTGTGCTGAGAGCAGGAGCTTCGGATGCCCCAGCAGTCAGGGATCCCACTGGAATCAGCTTTTAGGTGGATGAAACATGAGCTTCAGGTATCCCACTTCAAAGGGCTTGATGCTTTAGGAAGGGACCCAAAACATAGGCCTGGGTTTCTCCAGCAGGGTGAGCAGTGACTGGGACGGCACCAGAGGGAGAAATTCAACCAGAGGATGCTGCCTGCTCCATGCCCTCTCCAGACCAAGCTGTTGGAGCAAGTGCAGAAGCTCTTCCCTGTGAGGGTGCTGAGGCCCTGGCACAGGGTGCCCAGAGAAGCTGTGGCTGCCCCATCCCTGACAGTGTTCAAGGCCAGGTTGGACAGAGCCTTGGGTGACATGGTCTAGTGGGAGGTGTCCCTGCCCGTGACAGGGGGTTGGAACTGGATGATCTTAAGGTCCTTTCCAACCCAAACTATTCCATGATTCTATGATCTCCTCCAGTAAACTCTCCTTTCCAGCCAGTTGGGAAGTGAAACAGGAACCAGAGACTCACATGGATCCAGCCCAGTGTAACAAGGCTGTGTTGATCCTGGATCATGAAGAGCTCCTCCTCATTCTCTGTGTTGCAGTAATCAGGGCCCCCGTGCTGCTTGGGAACGATGACGTGGGTTATGGTGAACTCGTTCCTCATCTGCAAGGCAGCACAGGGAGGCTGTTACCCACCACACACCCCACGCAGGAAACAAAGGTAACTTCCTGAGCTTTGGAACATGGTACTTCTGCACTCAGCACTCAGGGGCCTGGCCAGGGGAACAGCAGGTCTGGAAACAAGCCCATGGATGCATCCACCATCCATTTATGGGTCAGAGAAATGGTAACTGGAAGTAACTGACACAGGAGTCACAGGATTTTCTGAGTCTGAGCATGACACGTGGCTTTCTATTTCATTTCCCCTGCTGTGCAGAGCACCCACAAGAGCTCAGAGAAGTCCTGGACACCCACAGAATGAATCTCTCCACTCACCAGGAGATGATGCCTCATAATTAAACAATCATCAAGAGTCTGGAAGCAGCTGCATTGCAGAAAGTTGTTACATCAAACAAATTCATCTCCTTGCAAGCAAAGCAGCCCCAGGCGACTCGGGGAGACAGGCTAGAGCTGCCAATAGAAACTTGGGGCACACAAACACTCTCTGGGGGAGAACTAACTGTCTCCAGATAGTGTTTGCACAGCCTTGTCTTGGTGAGGGTCCTAGTTCACAGCTGGGACACCTCAGTCCTGCTGGTACCAAAAGGACAAGGCACCAGAGCTGCCTGTCACTGGCAACATGGGAGTGCTTGAGGCAGGTATGGCAGGAGAGGAAACTGAATACCCATGGGGAGTTGGCAGCTGGCACCTCACTCGGTGTGAGGAAATCCTAACGGAAAAGGGAGGAAAAGGAGAGGGAGATCATCCTCTGGCATGACCAGCAGGTCACAGGAGCTCTGCCCCTCTGCTCTGCTCTCATGAGACCCCACCATGTGCAAGTTCTGGTGTTCCCAACATCAGAAGGACATGGAGCTGTTGGAGCAAGCTCAGAGGAGGCCACGAGGATGATCAGGGGCTGGAGCAGCTCCCGTATGGAGACAGGCTGAGAACATTGGGGCTGTTCAGCTGGAGAAGAGAAGCTGCTGGAGACCTCAGAGCAGCTTCCAGTGTCTGAAGGGGGCTACAAGGATGCTGGAGAGGAACCTTCATCAGGGACTGCAGTGACAGGACAAGGGGTGATGGGTTCAGTCTGAAACAGGGGAAGTTCAGGTTGGAGATAAGGCAGAAGCTCTTCCCTGTGAGGGTGCTGAGGCGCTGGCACAGGGTGCCCAGAGCAGCTGTGGCTGCCCCATCCCTGGCAGGGTTCAAGGCCAGGTTGGACACATGGGCTTGGGGCAACCTGCTTTAGTGGAAGGTGTCCCTGCCCTTCTTGCCGGTGGCAGGGGTCTGGAACTAGAATCATAGAATGGTTTGGGTTAGAAAGGATCTTAAGAGCATCCAGTTCCAACCAACTAGATGATCATCCCCCAAGTAGGTATCTTTCATCTTTTCCAACCCAAACCATTCTAGGATTCTATGCCTCATGCTCACATGAAAGCTCAGTCACCAGATAAACTGCATTACAGCCTCCTGTGGCAAGAATCAGGGTCCTCCAGCCATTTTCAAAGCTATAACACCTTGACAAAAGGTCCCTGTGCCACTTGAAGGGTCTTAATCAGGATTATCACCTTACCAGCTTACCACAGAGGATCCCACACGTCTCCACACCCCGGATCGTGTTGGCATCAGCCAGCTGGAGGAATTTCTGACAGAGCTCCCTAGGGACAATGACCTGGCGAAGGATACTTATACCTGCACCTGTGGGGAGAATGAGAGCACAGAGACAATCAGGGACACTGGAAAAAATGAGCCTTTAGGTCAGCACCTGAAGGGATTAGGCTGAAAAAAATAATCCTAAAAACATCAGCTGCTCTAATGGTGACCCTCACAATGGCAGTCACAGGCACTGAAGTTGCTCAGATGTTTCACAAAGGACAGTCACTACCTCTTTCAAAACAGGGTAAAGGAACATGGATAGAAAAACACCTTTAGCAATGTGTTAAACCCCCAGTATTTTGTTAATAAAAACGACCCCCTCCTCCCCTTACTGAATGTCATTTAAAGTAAGATGTGTCACTGGTCAAGAACTAGTCATTGACAAGTGTCTGAATCAGTATTTTGGAGCCATATTTAGCCAAAGAGGAGGATTCAGTCCGCCTAAGCCAAGAACTCAACCCCAATCTCCAACATTCGGATCTAGGAAAGCCAGACAGGCTGTAGCCTCTAGATCAGCAGAGAGATTGGGCTGGAGAAGCAAGGTGGGGGCAATTCCCAAGAGGAAACAGTTCTCCTCAGCCCTACAAACCTTTACAGGACAACAGGGACAACATCCAGTGACTTGGAAAGCCAAACCCCCAGATGGGATGGAGTCACCATCAGGTACTTCCAAGAGCCTCCCAACAAATCAGCTCCTTGGCTGCCTGGCTCAGCCCAGCAAGGGAGAAGGGTGCACTGAGGGGTACTAACTGTTTTCTGTGCTTCCCAAAGCACTGGGTTTCAAAGATCTGTCCACAACAGGAGGTTTGGATGAGACAGTCCCCGCTGATGGACTTGCAGGATGACCTGGAGACATGGGAACCTTTGGGATTAAATCAGTTGGCGGCTTTTCCACGCCAGGAATGAGGGGCCCATCCAGAGCCACGGGACTCGGTTCTGGCTGTCCGAATTCCTGCACTATCCTCAGCCGCTCCTTCTCCAGCTCCTGTCGTCGGATCATCTCCTCAAAGACATGGAACTGCTCTTGCTCTGCCTGCTGCTGCTTCATCAGGGCTACCCGATTTCTCTCCTCTTCCAGCTGCTGCTGCAAAGCCAAGTTGTGTGCAAATGCCTCTTCCTCCTCTTTCTGCAAGGAGAAACACAGCGAGGGCAACACAACCTCATGTTGTGACAAGGAGGGAAAACCCCCAACCAACCAACAGCCCCAGCTCACACTGCCTCCAAGATGCACAATGAAGAGGGGTGCAAAGGGACCTACATCAGAGTCACTCACACATCAGAAGCAGAGACATGATCACAACAACCCTGTGCTGCAGTGATGAGGTTGGACCCTGCAGGCTGGGGTTACCCAGACATCACATTCCAGAACACCCAGGGAGCCCTGGAGACCTGCTGTGCTCCAAACCCCTTTGTGGCTGAGGGTCTTCTGGGGAGCACAGGCCTCCAGTCTCCTGTCACTCACCTTCTGCTCCTTGTACTTAGCATAGTCCTTGGCGTACCTCTTTAATAGCTCCTTCTTGAGCTCTTCAGCTCGGGGGAAGGCTACTTCTTTCAGTTTCTGAAGGGAGGAAACACAGTCAGGAGAGGGTGATAGCCCCAAGGCAAGGAAAACAGGACCTGAAGAGATGCAACAATCAATGGACAGGCAGCACCCAGAGGTTATAAACCATCCACGAGGCAGGAAGGGCTGAGTAGCTCCACCACCATGTGTGGACAGGCTTGCAGACAGGTTGTAGCTGGGTGACACAAACAGCAACGCCAACAATGCTGAGCAAGAGCTTAGGCAGCAATGCCCTTGGCTCTTCTGGTCAGTGTTGAGGAGAGCAGCAGTAGCTTCTTGTGTCCAAGAATCCTATGGCAGATCCCTTGAGGACCACCACGCTGAGCATCCAGCCACCATGGATGGAAAAGCCACGTGGTCTTTAAGATGCAAGGAGTTTAATAGGAATGAAAAGACATCCCAGTGCTCAGCAGAAAGTAAACGGACAACCACAGCCAGCCCAGAATCATGGAATGGTTTGGGTTGGAAAGGACCTTAAGATCATCCAGTTCCAACCCCCTCAGGCTCTCAGGAAAGAACTTCTGCCTTATCTCCAGCCTGAACTTCCCCTGTTTCAGTTTGAACCCATCACCCCTTGTCCTATCCCTGCCATCCCTGATGAAGAGTCCCTCTCCAGCATCCTTGTAGGCCCCATTTGGATATTGCTTCCCAGTGTTTGTGTGGCTCACTCACCCCAGAGCCATGAAAACCCCATAGGGTTGACAACCCCAAAGGATTCTCAAAAGCAGCATTAAAGTCTTGGCAATGTTACTACTCACTTTCACTGTCTCCCTCTTCTCGGGTATGACAGCAGTTTTGTAATCACGGTGCTGTGGCAGCTTCTCAATGAAGAGCCTGTAAAAACAGGAGAGAAACTGCATCTCAGAGCAGAAAGGGACAAACACAAGATACTAAGTGGCATTTTGGGGTCATGGATCATTCCCCTCCAGCACTGTCCCCTTGCTCTGCCACATCTCTGGGCCCTGTGCTCCCCACAATCAGGACAGTCACCTCCTTTCTGCAGGAAACCATCACATAACAGCCTCCTGAGCTCTTCATGCACACATATCTCATCCAGGCCCAGGGGAGCATCTCACACCTGGACTTTGGAGGTGATCCTCAGGGATAAATGCATTTGTTTTGGACAGAAACATTAATAAGCTGGTCTAAACCACCAAGGACTCTGGCAGAGATTCAGGAAGGTCCTTGGGCACCTGCCTGCACCTCTGTGAGCATCCAAGGGGATCACACACAAGCTCAAGGATTCAGCTGACTCAGTGCTCACATGGTCCTTCTGTACAAACGAACAGTTCGTGCCAGAGATGGGGAAATCAGCTCACACCTTGAAAAGAGAAAACTTGCAGGAAAGCTAAAAGCAAGTTCACAACATCCACAGCTTCTGCATCAGGAGCCTTTTGGCTCTGTGTCCTCAACCACTCCTGAAGGGCAGGGCAGGGCAGGGTTTCAGGCAGCAGAGCTGCTTCTGTGCAGACTTCATAGAACCATAGACTGGGTTGGAAGGATCCTCAAAGCTCATCCAGTTCCCCCCCCGCAACTATGAACAGGTTAATCTTCAGTGTCACTGCAAATGGGGTAACCATTTTCCCCTTCCAGGGAGCTCTGCAGTGAAGATGGAAGAGTCCTGCAAGCACTGGACCAAGGAAAGCCGCCTGCAAACATGGGACAATTCACTCTGGTTCATCTCAGTGAGGCTCCCCAGGCTTGAGGTATCCCTCAGTTATCTCTGTTAGCAAGTTCCCAGCTGTGCACAAGCTGACAGCGTGCTCAGGGTGAGCTTAGCTGAGTCCTTGTCTCCTGCTAGTGGAGCTGTGCTTGCTCTGAGTGTCCACAGAAGCCTGTGGCCATAAGGCAGAATCCCTGCCCTCCTCTGTGGCTCTCTGTTACACCACTTCAGCAGCTGAAGCAGGATGCTCTCCAGATCCTTTAGGCACAAGGAATAAGGGTAGTGAGGATGAGACTGTACCCCAGGGAGCAGCACAAACCAACCAAGCAGGAAGAACTCAGAGGGGACAGAGTGAGAACACTCCTCATGCTGAGAGGCCTGTGTGTGTGCAGTAAATAAACCCAGCTGCTTCAAACCTCAGTCCTCTGGGAAAAAGGAGGACTTCTGCAACCCCAAATGCTCCTGGTTGCCACGGAGAGGGTGAGGATGCTCTTGCCAGAGGCCACAGGATCAGCACAACCACATCACAGCCTGGAGCCACAGAGAAGCTCTCGCTCCATCCGAAACACACAGCGAGGAGGTCCCTGCTCCCAGCTAGTGGTTGTTCATGAAGTAGGTCACTGTGTTGAGGAGACAAAACAAGGCAGTGCTCATTGCCAGCAGCTAGCCGATTAAAATGGAAGGGATTAATTAAAAAGGATTAAGAGCAGATGCTGGCCTGGAGAGGATGGAAAAACCAGTGGAGGCAGCTGGGGTTTCACAAGTCAGGAAGGGGGAAAAGTGGGCAGCAGGATGAGAGGGGACTCAGGCTGCCAGAGGGAATCTCTGGGGCAAGACCAGGCAGTGGCAGGCTGGGGATGGAGGCAGAGGAAGGGCAGGAACTGTTCATGTTTCCTATTGACACCCCAGCTGAGGCTTGGCAACACTGGAACCAGGAGTTTTGGGCTTGTTCAAACCTCCTCCTGCTCCCGAGTCCACCCTGAGCAGCAGCTGTTTGGCACCGAGCAGCCACATCATGGGCTATTTATACTCAGTGCTGTGGCACACGCGCCAAACCACGTCCCTCGAGTGCCTTGAGACACCCCACACAAACCCCCAGCTCCAGCCCTGGCAGCTCAGTCACGCAGCAAAACAGGAGCCCAAACACCACAGAAAATGCATGTCTGCCTTTTTTTCTTTCTTATTTGGCTCTAGCAAAACCAAACCTGGTGTGCCTGAGGGGGATGTACGGAAAACATCCACTCGGATCAATAAAGAAGCTGTTCAAGACAAGAAAGCAGATGTCTTACAAGACACGTGTTAAAAGTCCAGTCTGGTTAGTCTTAAGAGATAGAACCATGCAATGGTTTGTGTTGGAAGGGAGCTTAAAGCTCATCCAGCTCCAGCCTCCTGCCACGGGCAGGGACACCTTCCCCTAGAGCAGGTTGCTCCAAGCCCCTGTGTCCAACCCGGCCTTGAACACTGCCAGGGATGGGGCAGCCACAGCTGCTCTGGGCACCCTGTGCCAGCACCTCAGCACCCTCACAGGGAAGAGCTTCTGCCTTATCTCCAACCTGAACTTCCCCTGTTTCAGACTGAACCCATCACCCCTTGTCCTGTCACTGCAGTCCCTGATGAAGGTTCCTCTCCAGCATCCTTGTAGCCCCCTTCAGACACTGGAAGCTGCTCTGAGGTCTCCAGTGAGGATCCATCTGGAGATTACTCCATGTCTAGACAAAACTGTCCTAAAAACAATGGTTCTCCAGGTGCTGCAACACAGATTGTGTAATTCAGGCCCAGGGGAGAGCTGTATAGGGAAATAAAGAGAGATCCAGCTTCCTAATGCCACACAGACCACGATGCACTCACCCCCACCAAACACACCAAGCCAAGAGGCTCTCATGTACTTCCCAGTCCTCCCCTTCTCAAAGGCACAGCCTGATGTGGGAAGAGCCTGCATGAGGTCAGACACTGCAGCAGGCAGCTGGGCTCTGAGGAAGGACAACACAGCACTGACTGCACACGTGGGTGAAGCCCTGGGGAAGGAATTCAGGTCTCATTTCCAGAAAGGGCAGAGCAGAGCAAGTCTCGTGAGAGACTCCAACTACCAGCGCCCCACTGTTGCCTTCTGGATCACTCCCCTTGGAGAAGGACACCCCTGCATCACCTGAGCTACAGCTTCACATCTTCATTTAAAGAAATGAGCTGGTGACATTAAGTTCTTATCTTTGGAGAAGCCAGGGGAGCATCCTCACTGGAGATATCACACCAAGGGAAGGTTTTTCCCCCTTCCTGGCAGACCAGCAGCCAGGCAAACATCAATGCCATGAACATTTGAAAGATGCTGGAGAGAAGAAGACACCAGCACCTACCAGTGTTATAATGAACCAGAGAAGGTGCTTTTAGTTCATTTGTTTAGTTAAAAGAGTTTCTTCTTTGGCCACAGCTACGTAACCAGCCTGGAAACCTTCCCAAGGGCTTTACACTCCCCAGCTCCCTGTGCAGCCTCCCTGTGATGCCCATAAAAGCTCAGGAAGTGCAAGGCAGGAAGAAAAGCTAAGCAGAGAAAAATGCATTGGATTTAAGGAGCAGGAATCCTGCCCACAGGGGTAGGGGGAGAGAAAAGCCACATTCTGGATAAATGGGCAGCGTGGGCACAGCAGAGACCACACCAGAGCGTGCTGAGCGGAAGCAGGAGGACAGGCTTTTGGCCAACAAACCTACAGGAACAGGGCACTCTGTGCCATTGGGGTATTTTCTGAGGATCCCAGTTTCCAGCCTTTTAGACACCAAGAGGCACAACCTACAGAGGCACATTTGTTCTGCTCATACTCCTGCTGCCCAGACACGATCCAGACCTGACACCACGTCACCACAGCGCACGCTCTGGCTTGGCAGGCACAGCAGTGGGGTTTCAGACCCAAGATGGCTCGTTTCTGGGCAGCTTTGGAGATGACAGCAAGAATATGCAGCTCTGCACTTGTCCACATGGAATGTAGACCCTACAGCTGGCGACCTGACAGCTGAAACACCAAGCAGGGTGTTGGCTGGGTTTATATATGATCTGGGGCTTTCTAGAAGGGTGCTCAGTAGCCAAGAAACTCATCAGTTGATTGGGATGAAGTTCTTTGGGCCCAGAACTCTTTCTTACATCCCTCCTGAGAAGGGTTTGGGGGAACATGTGGATGGTTGAGGGGGGATTATATTCTGAGATGTAAAACTAAATCTGCTCCTGGTCCCTGCACCCGAAGGAGGAACTCCCAGCCTGTTGTGTGAGGCTGTAGTAATGCAAGTGTAAAAGCAGGTTTCTCCTCTGAAGCTGGTTCATTAGAGAAACCACCAACTAGCCTCTATCTTTTCCAGGTAGATACCCGATACAGAGATCCTTGATCATGGATCCTTGCCAATCCATGTGATGTCAGGGCCAACCTAGAGACAATCAAGGCCAATCTAGCCATTCTAGAGTGATAAAACCAGCAGGAAGCATTGACAAAACCTCCCTCCTGCTGACAGGAGTATTCTCTAGCAGAGGGACAGAGGAACACAAGATGAGCCTGGTTTCAAAAGGAACTTTTACAAACAACCTGCAAAGAGCTGAGTGGTGTTTGTGGGTTTCTGCCTCGCTCCTTTACACCACCACTTGGTCAGTTGAACCAGCTGTATCCTCGCCTCTGTGGGATTCCAAAGGAGCAGAGCTCTGGATAGAACCCAGTTCTTCCAGCTCAGCGAGACCTCACGGTGTTCAGGCACACTCTAAATACTCAACACCAACCCCACAACCCCTTGTGTGGACCACAGGTTTGTTGCTCTCACGTGATGTACTTGTTGTACAGGATAAAGGCATGCTCCATGTTGCCCTCCTCAGAGTAAATGGTTGCCATGCGGAGGATCTCCACCCCAGAGCGGTAGTAGCGTCGTGGCGGGATGTCCTCATTCACTTCCACAGCACTTCCCACCTGGATCAGGCGTCGTACTCGCTCCTCTGGTGGGAGGCTGGTGTCGGCGTGGTCAGGCATAACCCCACACATCAAAGCTGTGGTGGGAGGGAAGTCAAACACGTCAGACCCAGCGTCAAACAGGTAACTCACCCAGTTTATGGAATCACAGAATGGGTTGGGTGGAAAGGACCTTCAGATCAACGAGTTCCAACCCATTCCATGGGCAGGGACACCTCACACTAGACCATGTCACCCAAGGCTCTGTCCAACTTGGCCTTCCTCTGTAGAAATCACCCCCCATCAGCAGAAGATCATTTAATTCACAGGCCAAGCAAGGTCCTGAGGAAGAAAACTGAGACAGGCCCAGCTCTTTTTGGGCACAGTGCTTGGATATTTACCTTTACAACCTGAAAAGCAGCCACAAATTTAAGATCAGGGAATGGTAATGATCACATGGGTTTGACAAACCAAATCCTACCCAAAGCAGCACTTCCTTCCCACTTGTCTCTCTGCACAACAGAACTAGGTCTGGTCACTGGTCTGGGGGGAGATGGTCAAAGCTTTTTATTCAGGCTCAAGCAGAAACAGCTTTACAACACTGCAGTGTTCACTGTTTCGCTTACACAGCAGCAAGACAAGGAGGGAGCTGAAGCCACTGTTGCTCAGCAGATCTGCCCTCACCCAACCAGCTCAAGCCCAAATTGCTCCTGCCTGGGCACAGTCACAGTCCCTCTCTGCTCCGTGCTGCAGGAGGCACACCCGACACCCCAGGAATGCACCTCGACCTGATCCATGTGCCTGCCTCTGACAAAGCCTCCTCACCCATGGCACAAGTCGATAAACTCACAGCAGAGAAAGCATCAAGACTGTCTGAGAGGCAACAAGACCACAAACACCCAGCAATGCTCTTCCCCCTCCACTAAAAGCAGTGGAAAAACCACCCTGAGCAGCTTAAGGGTTAAACTCCCTGTGAAACCACAGGGCTGAATCCACAGTACCTGACAAGCCCTCCAGCAATTCAGCTGCCACACACAGCATGTAATTGAGTCACAGAATAGACTGATTTGGGTTGAAGGGAGCTTAAAGCTCATCCAGTTCCAGCTCCCTGCCCACAGGCAGGGACACCCTCCACCACAACAAGGTG
>NW_009927373.1:0-633 GCF_000696875.1 Nestor notabilis | reverse complement strand
GGCCGGGGAGGGGCCAGCCACAGCTGCCCTGGGCACCCTGTGCCAGCACCTCAGCACCCTCACAGGGAAGAGCTTCTGCCTCAGAGCTCATCTCACTCTCCCCTCTGGCAGGTTAAAACCATTCCCCTTGTCCTGTCATGATTTACTGTGACTCCTTCCTAAAGGAGGGAAAGGTCCTGAGCTGAGCTAAGGATCTGACCTGAGGATCCTGAGCAGCAGAGAAGTTCCCTTCTAGGGTTACTTGGGAGCACAAGGCCCTTGTTAAGACTGGCAGGTTCATGTTTCTCAGCCCAGGTCCTGGAGGGGTCTCAACAGGCCTCTTGCCCTAAATAAAGGCTGTGGGATTCAGTCCTGTCAGAGGCAGTCGAGCCAAAGTACTCACTTATGGGGTGTGACAGAGGCACAGCTCAGAGTGACCTTCAGCGTCTCCTCCTCACTGCTGCTTCTACCAGGGGTGGGTTCAGTTGCTCCCCAAAGGCAGAGCTCTCAGTCACCCCCAACCCTGCCAAGCTCCACAGTCCTCCTCCTGCAGGAGAGGACAAACACCACTCACCCGTGGTACCCCCCTGGTGCCCTCAACCCAGAGCTCCCCCTTTACCTGAAGATAGGACAAGGGGTGATGGGTTAAAACTG
>NW_009927372.1:66689-68760 GCF_000696875.1 Nestor notabilis | reverse complement strand
GCCGCAGCCGCGCCGTGTCCGAACGTGGTGACCGCGGTACCTGGGGAGCGTGCGGGGGCTCTGCGGGCCTGTGCGCAACTCGGGCTCGGTCTCGTTCTGGAGGCAGCGTGGAACTCTGCAGGGTGGGCGCTTCCTGCCGCTGTCACAGCTGCGGGAGGGAGCTGGTGCTTTAAAGGCTTTCTTCTGAAAATCAGAGGCTAAACCGTAAGGAACTTGCCGCTCGCCCCGGAACAGGAGCAGATGCGGCAGCTGAACCTCTTAGGTGTTTTCTAAATAAACTTTCGGAACAGCCCCGTGTGACCCTAAACTGTTACTGGGTGGGTTAGTCATGTGTGTTGGCGTAAACTGTCACTCCTGGGTTCACCACGGTGGCTGTGTGAAGGGATAGGAGCCGTTTGACAAGCCTGTCATGGGCCTGTCTGTCTAACCAACAGTGCTGGGAGGTGGGTATCGGAAGGGGACCTTTGAGAAGGTTAAGGTTCATGAACATGCTGGCTTTTAATACTAACTTGCATTTAAGAGAAAGGTGAGGAGTTAGGCAGGATGTGGACTGGCCGAGCCCTACGTGATTCATAGCTTCCTTGTCAAGTGGTGCAAAGTATGTTTGTATTTATAACTCAGATGCAAAAAATGTCAGGTGAATATGCTGATATGACCTCTAAACATACACGTTATTTATAACTCTTGTTTGGGTGCTAAGGAGGGCATGGAAACTCATGGTGAGCCCCTGTAACTCACTGTTTTATGTCACTTGCAACTCAGGTGAAGGTGGGAAGATCCTTGCCACGGCATAGCACTAGTTTTACCCGATAGCTGTGTTACAGGAGTATTGTAAATCAGGTGCTGCTTGTCCAAATAGACTTTAAATTCAGTAGAAGTAGAGCAAACCTTACCAGATTTCTTTTGTCTGATGAAGTATGACTTCTGTAAATAGAGTGAACCGTTGTTTTATCGTTTGAGGAAAAGCATTTTACATGCGCAGTACTGGAAGGCTTGCCCCAAGAGTGACTTGCTGGGTCTGTCTTAAGTGTGTTGGCAAGAAGTTTAAATCAGCCTGAGAATAGTTATTGCAGAAATACATAATAGTAGTTGCATACAGTAAGCAGGTGTAATTTAGCCAGGCAGTCTGTGTTTAAAGCTGCTCTGACAGTGGGGTCAGAGAACTCTGTCTATGGTTTGGTGCTGGCAAACTAACACTCTGTCCTCCACAAAAAACCATGGTACTAACTTTGATTACTAGTCTTAAAAGCAGATAATTTTGTGCACGTTGGAATTAAGGGGTGCTTTGTATAGATCGAAAACTCTTCTGTGTGTAGCTTTGTGGCAAGTCAACACAGTCATGTTTCACCGCTCCAAAAGGCGGCCTAATTTCCTGTCTTTGTTGGCTGTTTCTTGGGGCACCCAGTTGAACAATGAGCTCTGAGACATTTCATAGGGAATGCACACCTTCAGGATGTGTGTCATTAGCCTCTACCTAACAAAGTCACCTAAATAATTCTATCATCAAAATGATAATGAACGTGCAGCTTCCCTGTCACTGTGCTCGGGGCCAGGAAGCTGTCGCTTCCGTAACCATTGTGCATCATACACCGGGCGCAGCAGCACTGGCTGTGGGTGCAGCCAGACCTCGCCTCGTCTTGATGGGTGGTGTGTAAAGCCATGAGGAGGTAACTCCTCAGCAGATGCAGATCTCGTACTCCTGCTCCTCCCCACTTCCTCATGCTGCAGACAGCAGAAGACTCTTGTGACCCTTCCCTGCGGATATCAAATAACCACACAACTGCAGGCTGGGGCAGACAGGATGGAGCAGCCATGAGGAGAAGGGCTTGGTACTGGTTGACAAGAAGCTCCCCATGACCCGGTTTCAGTGTGCGCTTGAGCCCAGAACCCCCCGTGTGCTGGGTGCACCCCCAGAGCGTGAGCAGTAGCTCAGGGAGGGGATCCTGCCCCTCTGCTGCGCTCTGGGGAGGCCTTAGAGCAGGTCCAGTGCCTAAAGGGGCTCCAGGAAACCTGGAGAGGGGCTTTGGACAAGGGATGGAGGGACAGGCCAAGGGAAAAGGCTTGACCCGTT
>NW_009927372.1:45184-66575 GCF_000696875.1 Nestor notabilis | reverse complement strand
GCTTGGAGCAACCTGCTCTAGTGGAAGGTGCCCCTGCCTGTGGCAGGGGTTGCAGCTGGAGGAGCTTTAAGGTCCCTTCAACACAATCCACTCTGGGGTTCTGTGATCTGGTTTGGCTTTTTCTCAGATGTAGTTGCACTTCAGTAGTGAACCAGGTTACAACCTACTTGGATTTTCCCTGTTCAGAGCTAAATGTGCTGAACTCCTTGAGGCAGAGTAAAAATCTGCTGCAGAGAACTCAATGGTTTTAAAAGTAGTGACCCTTTAAGCAGGGGTGTCGAGTGCTGAGCAAGGGGACTGGCAAAAGCAATGGCCATTTTCAGTGCAGCAGTGTACTTTTTTCGGGCCTTAGTGGCTATCAATCATTCTGTGCAACTGCAGTCAAAAGATGAAGTGCAGGACATGCAGTATTTGAACGAGTTACATGAATTAAGGTGATAATTTTTCGGCTGGCGTGCATTTCATCTTCACCTTGGCAGTGTGGTTGCCGTCTCCTCGTTTCCCATTGCAGAGGCCCCTTAGTAGGCTTGATGGGGTTTTTTGAGATGCACAGATTGGCTGAAGATGCCAGTCCTCCTTGTCAGATGAGCAGTACTTGATAAAAGGGAAATGACAAAAGCTTTCTAATGAGAGCAATTAGGCTTCATGTTTTTAGTCCTCTGTTTTCGCCAGTGATCTGTCACTTTTGATTGAGGCCTGTACTGCTTGCTCACTGAGTCACTGCTGAATTTTAGATTCGGATTACTTCCTTTGAGCTTGGTGTGGCTTTTTTCTTTGTCTTGAATCCGTTGAACTGTTATTTCTGCTGGCAGCCCGGGGCCTTTCATCTTAGCCTTTGTAGTCTGAATTTCAGAAGTTTGTATGAATTTATTACTGTTTCATGATCATAGAATCATAGCATGGATTGGGTTGGAAGGGACCTTAAAGCTCCTCCAGATCCAACCCCTGCCACGGGCAGGGACACCTTCCACTAGAGCAGGTTGCTCCAAGCCCCTGTGCCACGCCGAGACCTGAACACGACCACGTTGAACACGGCCAGGGATGGGACAGCCACAGCTTCTCTGGGCACCCTGTGCCAGCGCCTCAGCACCCTCACAGGGAAGAGCTTCTGCCTCAGAGCTCATCTCAATCTCCCCTCTGGCAGGTTCAAGCCATTTCCCTTGGCCTGTCCCTCCATCCCTTGTCCAAAGCCCCTCTCCAGGTTTCCTGGAGCCCCTTTAGGCACTGGAGCTGCTCTAAGGTGTCCCCTTCAGGAGCCTTCTCTTCTCCAGCTGCCCCAGCCCAGCTCTCTCAGCCTGGCTCCAGAGCAGAGCTGCTCCAGCCCTCGTAGCAGCTCCGGGGCCTCCTCTGGCCTCGCTCCAGCAGCTCCACGTCCCTCTTGTGCTGTTGCCCCAGAGCTGAATTAGGGGTGCAGGGGGGGTCTGCCCAGAGCACAGCAGGGGGGCAGGATCCCCTCCCTGGCCTGATGGCCTGATGTTTTGCTGTATCTCTTGCAGGCTATGGTGTCAGTCTCTTCTACTGGCTGCCCTTGGGTCTGGGTTCTGCCAAATGCTTGGACTGGATGAAGGCCAAAATCATCCAGGCAAAGGCTGTTTTGGTTTAGTCAGCACAGAGAGGGAAATGTGAAGTTAAAGCTGCTGTTTGCAGGGTGTGCAAGAGATGAAGTTATTTATAGCACAGAACTGTTAATGTGCAAACAGAGTCCAAGACTTTCAAAGAGTGTGGTTTGACAATCTTGGACCAGTTTAGTCATGCCCCTGCTTTTCAGGAAAAGGTCCATAATAAATCTGACTCTCTTACATATTAGTTTAAAAGTCTGTAGGTGACAGTGGTGCTTGTGTTGGGAACATCCATGCCATGTGGGTTGCTGATGGGGTAGCTACTCCTGTCAGTAGCTGAGCTATGCTTATGCACAGGAAAATTCGTATGGAATAGTTCCTGTGTGTCTCCCACACTTCCTGCAGAATTTGCTGGGTGTTTGGGTTGCTACAAGACTTTGTTTTATCTCTGATAAAATCATACACAGTAAGTGCTAGGTGTGGCCTCATCCCTGCCCTGATTGATTTACTTCCTCTGAGCTCGTCAGTGATGCCAGGTTTGTTACCAATGTCACCTACAGGATGTACAAAATTCCGTTCTGAACAAATAATTTTCTCTACTGAAGCGTGGTAGAAATGGGATCAGGAAGGGCACACGTTGATCACTGGATGACCAGCCTGATTATAGCATGCTACATCCAAGTTGGAGAACGCTCGCCAGAGGCTCCTGCGTAGCTTCAGATGAGAAGGATTTGGAAACACTGGGGTGGGATGCTTGACTTCTGCATCTGGGACTGGTTTTGTTCTTTGTCAGATGAGGACTTTCCTGGGGAACTGTGAGTATTCGGGAACTCTGACTTACCCTTCTGCAAACTCTGGTGGTCCTGTTTTGTTGAAGTGCCAAAGGCAGTCGGATGATGAGTAAGAGCATGTTCAGTCTTGCTTAACTAACCTAACCTGAGGAAGCAAAGTAAATTTTGTTTGGAAGTGTTTGTTTCATGCTATTTGCACCACTGATACCATCAGGGACCGTTGCTTATTGTATCGATCACATCATTGCACTGAGAATTTCTTCTCTTTGCATATTTCTGTTTAAAAGTGCTAATAGAAGCTCTGGCATTTTGTTTTTCTGTCGACTTGACCTTCGTATTACTGCAAGTTTTCCTGTTAAAGTGGATGCTGTACTTACAGTAAGAGGTTTCAGAAGCAGAGGAGGTGGGTGTGACACCAGCTGAGCAATGCCTTTTGCTCCCTGCTGAGCTATCTTGGATTTCAGCGGGCAGACTGCTCGCAGTTGTGGGGTGCAAAGCCTGAGCTAATTTTACATTTTTCTCTATCAGACTAAACAGCTTTGCCTGGGATTAAAAGCAGAATATTTAAAAATATTACTGTATAGGCTGTCGTAGCGCTTCCAGCTGGGCTGAGATGAGGAAGCGCTGTAGATCTCCCGTGAGGCCGGTTCTTGGCAGGGTTCCACTCTGGAGAGGTTTGGACTTGAATGCGGATGTCTGGAGACCTCGAGTTAGTGCATTTTCCCAGCTTCCCTGCTCCCTCCCCAGCGTCCCATCATTTCAGCCGTAGCTGTGCATAGTCGTGCTGAACAGGAATGTTTACCTACGTGCTGTGCCCACGTATGTGTGCGCAATGTCAGTGGTTAGGAAAGATGGCACATAATGTGTTTGCTGTTGGTCAGATTAATTCATCAATAAAATAAAGCTGCACCACAAAGAGGGGGGGAGAGAGGAAGAGCAAACCCCATCTTTCATAAATAAATCTTGCTGTTTCCTCTCTGTCCACACAAATAGTAATTAAAGAAACGCAAAGTACTGTGAGACACAGTTCCTAGCTGAGGGTAGTGCCTACACGAGGGTGTATTACCTGGCTGTGAAGCATAACAAATTATGGAAGGCAGGGCCATTACTTGCAATAGGGAATTAACTCCTACAGATGTGTTTACAGTCTTGCCGAGTCAAGTCTCCGTATTTCATGCCCTGCTTAACAAGTGTGTTTCATGTGGAATTGTTCAGCTTTTATTTCACTGCTGCGTTCCCCTTTGCAGGCTGAAGCAAGACTTGCAGCAAAGCGAGCGGCACGGGCAGAGGCGCGGGAGATCCGGATGAAGGAACTGGAGAGGCAGCAGAAAGAGGTATGGTCAAGGCTTTTGGGGGGTGTTTTGATCATCTCCTTTCCCGAGTATAATCCAGGATCATGGAACAAAGGGTTGATCTGTATTTCGTTGAAACAGTAATAGTCTACTAATGTTGATCATAGAATAGGAAATAAACAAGCCTGGAAAAAAATATGGGTTGTGACAAGAGTTTTGTCATGGTGAAGCCAGTGCAATTATTCACTGGTGGTTAGTTAGTAATCAAAGTTTAATATTCGACTTTGAAGTACACAGCTTGTTTGTGTGTGCGTTGGGGGGTGAGTTCTTATCAGTTCATTTGAAATCTAATTAATACGGAAGACTTGGCCTTGTATACATCTCCTTGTAAGCTGTTTTGCTTCATTGTCATGAATTTGGCATTGTGGTCTCCCCTGGTTTGTAAAAACAGTGGTCTCCTGTGGCAGAAATAATGATAGAAACTGAACTTGGCAAAACATTTAGATTAAATGCCAAATTCTGGAAGAGCTGGTTATTTTATACCAGCCTCAAAGTTACTGTGCCTCTGCATGTCAGTGTGTGGGATATCGTGGGCTTCCAGTGTAGGAATGATTTTAAAGACCAGAAAGGCTTATTCTGCTGCTGCTGTGCTTGACAGCTTAGGAGCTGTGCTAAATGTTTGTTCACTGCAGGAAACTGAGAGCAGCATTTGGTTCGAACCTCGAGAAGCAAAACGAGTGCTCTTAGATTGGGGCTCCAAGCATGGGTGGGCGCAGGTGGACAGAACCAGGAGGGCTTAAAACTGGTATTTGTTGCTGTGTATTTAATGAAAATAGCAGAGTGGACAGAACAGAGGCAATACTAATAATACCTTTATTTATTTATTTTTTTTTCAAATTAATTTTGAAGGAAAGGGAAGAAGTAGGGAATTTGGGAGCAGGATGTAGGAATAGGTAGTGAGAATGAATACGCATTCGTGCTTTGGAGTGCAGAGAAGGATTCACTTTAGCTTTTAACTAGTGAATCGAGATGTGACAGCAGACTAGTGTTAGTGGAGGCTGCAGTAATACCTGCAAAGGAGGCACTTGGGCAGAAGTTTGCCTGTGCTCAGCTTTGTGCTGGAGTGTCCTGTCTAGTTGAGGCACGTCTGGATGTATTGTAGCAGCCTGTAACCACAGCAGTGTTACGGGCTACATGGACCTGCAAACACACCAGGAGTAAGAGCTGCAGGGGAGCATTTGCTGCAAGCACAGTGCTTGTGGAGGAGAGGAGCCTCTTCCTGCTCTGGCTACTGCTTTTGCGAAGGATGTTTTCTTGCGACCTAGACCCCGGTCAGAAGGCCTGGACTGCAAATAAACACTGATACTGTCAAGCTGCCTGCTGTGCCTGCTGTGCCCGTGGCCTCAGTGATGGGACGTGCCGAGCAGCCTTTGGCAGAGCTGTGGTAAACAACCACCAGATGCCTTGTTTGGGCAGCAAGGTAAATACGGGTGTCATGGCAGCTGACAGTGGTGTTACCATCTAATTTGCAGATAACTTTAATGGAACTGATGACCCCTTTGAAGATTAAAAGCTGCTGCTGCAAAGGGTGTCATAGTAAATTGACAACTGAAGCTCATCTGAATGGTCCTGCAGTTACTAACTGAAGAGTAGTGATCTGAAACTGTGAAAATTTGTGTAGATAAAACCTGGATCACACGGGGTGTTGCTCTGAAACGCCAAATTTAGTGAAAGTGAAGCCAGCTCTCCACTGCAGTTTGGTTTGTAATTCACTGGGGTAATGTGATTGTGCATTTATTTAATGTTTTGCAAGCTGGGCTATCCTGTAACTTTTTCAAAGAGCGTAATCTCAGCCCCAGATGCAGGGGGGAACTTGTGAGGGTGGCTGCAGGAAGATTTTCATGGCCACGGGTGTCTTGCAGGTATAATAAAAGAAAACATAAATACAGAAAATTCCAAGCAGGGATCCACACACGAGATCTGGCACCTACCCCTGCCTTGGAGGAGAATGTGCTGTGGTACTGGGGTCTGTACAGCTTCTTTTCTGCCATCTTCATTTTTCCATCTCAGATTTTTCAGAGGAATAAACAGCACATTCCCACTACTGCTGTGTTGAGTAACCAGAACTTAAAGCACTTGTTTTACTGCTTCAGAAGGCTTTTTAGGGGCAGTTATGGAAGTTAAAAAGCAATAAATACATTTATTGCATGTGTGTGTACTTGCTCATGCTTAAAGCAGTGTACATGCCCAGACAGGCTTCTTGGGAAACATGGATTACTTGAGAATATATTTACGTTGCTGGTCTGCGTTAAAAGTTTCCAGGTGCTACCACGACAAGCTATAACCATGGCAGTTTAGCTCTCGTTTGCAGTGAAGTTTTCTAGTAATTGGATGTGGACTGGGAACTGGCTCCTCTGCCTGCCCACCACCTGGTACTAATGGCATTTCTTAATCTTCTGCTTCAGTTTCCTCATTTTCAAATAACTGGGGGATTTTTGTACTGGGAGCCTACATCTGTGATTTGGCTACTCTTCTGCTTGCCGTTACGAAAAATGGGGCTTTGAGGCTCTAACCACTGTGTGGGTGCTGAGGCGCTGGCCCAGGGTGCCCAGAGAAGCTGTGTCTGCCCCATCCCTGGCAGTGTTCAAGGGCAGGTTGGACACAGGGGCTTGGAGCAACCTGCTCTAGTGGAAGGTGTCCCTGCCCGTGGCAGGGGTTGGAGCTGGAGGAGCTTTAAGGTCCCTTCCCAATCCAAGCCATGGGATTCTGTGAAACATCAGTGTAAAAACACCAGGTATCTGAGATTTTTGTTCTTTTATGTGTAGGTAGAATGAGCAGCACCTTTATTGGAGAGCTATTAAAATGTCTAGTGCTGGTTCTGTTGGCTCACCGTACATGAAGAGTGCATACATACAGAGATCAGTCACAATTGTGTGGTAAAGCTTACAGGTAAATGGTAAAGACTCCACGATATCATACCAAGCTCTCCATTTGGCAGAAATTATTTCATGTGAAGCACATAACTGAGAGCAGAGGCTCTGAGAGAGGCACAGACCTAATAAACAGGACTGCTGGAATGTTTCTGACTCCTTACTCTGTGCTCCTTTGCTGTTGTGCACGCTGCCGTGTGCTTTAAACCTTCCCTTTACAGCTGCAGAGTTGTGCTTGGTGCTGAGCCAAATGCTTGTGTGCATTCAGATACTTACTTTGAATTCAGGTGAGCTCAGTTTTTCTGAGTCACAAAGGGTTAATTCCCATGGGGAATTACCAGATAAAATGGAGAGAATAGTTTTTTTCTGTTTTTTTCCTTTGAAGGTTGGTGTAAGATATATTAAAGCCTTTTTTCCCCCAAGAAATATAGTAATGTTTCAAGACACATAAAAGCTGCAGCATTACCTTCTGCTGGCGAGACTTTAAATGTCTTTTTGAGGATTGACACTTGGAGACCACAATTTAAGCTGATATTAGTACCTGAAGTGAAAAGAGAATGATCTCCCATTCCTTAACCTTCACGATAAGACTCTTCCTTGCTAGTTCACACAGTAGAGCCTGTACTTCTAGTTCAAGGCAAGTGCGTTATGTTTGTCTCCTAGATTCATTTTTGGCTCTTGCTTTAAGGGCACAGCACAAAACTTGCCTTTGCTGTTTTGTAAACCTGTTCTTTCCCAGCACACTCTTTTGCACATACTTATCATCCTTGAATTTGTGTTTCTTTGGAATAAAATGTTACCAGCACTTAATGTCATGCCTTTCTTTTTTTTCCATGTCAGTTCCTTGAGCATGTCATAAATTTAGGAAATACACTAAAGCCAAGTTAATGCGGGCAAAAGACTTGCAGCCAGTTTTGCTCTGCTCACCCATCCTGTTGACCGTGATGCAGGCCCCTTCTGGCCTTGCAGGGATTTGGTGCGCACAAGTCTGATGGGAGTCAGTGGGTCCTGTGGCACCGCTGGATTTGGGATTGCTTGAAGCCGTTTTAAAGTCCCAGGCAGTGCAGGGAAAACTAGGGAGAAGCAGAATGCTGGTGGCTTGAATGGGAGGGGTGGGACTGACCATGGGACTTGGTGCTTATGTAGGCAGGGGAGAAGTTACGGAGGTTTGTGCTGGTTAACCTGTATCCTTCTTAACACGACCGATGTGAGGGTGCACAGGGACAATGGGAAAGGGAATATGTCAAAGGTGGTTTTAGTAGATTGTAGATTTCTGCCTCCTTCTGCCATCTGCTCCACTGGCTCATTCTGTTCAGCTCTAAAGCTATTCCTATGAAAAATGTAATTTTTGTGGAAAACTTCATGTGATGAGGAAAGCCCGAAAGCAGTATGCCACTAATGCTGCTGCCTTTGTGTATTGTTTTCTTGTTTGGTCATATCATAACACAGGAAAGTGCTGTTTAAGGCATTTGACTGCTTAGAAGTCTATTGACTCTGTGAAGTTCTTTTGGGGGGGACATAGCTGCAATAGAGGTTATTGTTTGAAAGTGTTTTCTCCTGTAGCACACTAAGGAGAGCAGTACCCTGACAAGAGATGGGTCACTTTGGATCAGAGCTGTTCTAATGCCAGTTAGCTAATGGATGACCCTAAAATTCCAGGTTTTATAAAGCACTGGAACAGTTATGATGATGCACTTGGCTTTATCCCTGTGCCCCCCTCCACAGCATCTGGCCCAGAACAAGGGCCTCGTTGTTATCTTATCCATCAGCAATCAGGGTGCTGGACACAAGACTTCTTGTGTGTCTCCCTTTGCACTCAACGGGAGTACCTGCTATGCCAATCCTGAAGCATTGGGGCTTGAAAAGTAAGACTTCCATGGTGCTGCCTCAAAGCACATGAGTGAAACAACATTGAGAAGTTAAAGCGTAAAGGTTAAACAGCCTCAGGTAATTGCCACATCTGAAGTGGTGGTGTCTGGCTTCTGTGTATGGAGTAAAGGCACTCTGTGTGTGCAACAGAGGAACAAAAGATCGGGCTCTGTATGCAGTCTTGGCAACTGTGGGTCAGTGGAGTTCAGTTTCCTCCTCAGGCTTTTCTTAGTAAAAGGTGAGTGACGTGGTGAGTCCTGTAGGAATTCCAGTTTTAAGTGGGGTCCCTAATTATCCCCCCTGCGCTTGCAGGAATAGGAATTAATGCTTCTGAGGTATTGAGCTGGGTTCTGCAGTTGTCCTTCATCATCATGAAGGGAAACCTGATCAGGAGGGCAGGGACTGAAAGCAGTGTGCTCTGCTTCCCAGCACTGGGATCTGGGTTCACCTGAGGTGGCCCAGATGGATGGAGGGATTCCCTTAATATTCCCAAAGAGGGGAGAATGACTCTCTGCTGCCTGCTGACCAGCTGAAGGGTTGGAGTCAGCAATGTACCATTCCCCCTGGGATGTGCTTAGAGCAGAGGGCTGGCATTGATGGTTATTCAGCCAGGATCGGTGCTCATCTAGGAAGACAAGCAGTCAGGTGGCTGAAGGCTTTCGGACCAGAGCTGTGATACATCTCCTACAGGTAGAAAGCTAGTGGGGAAAAAAATCCCTGCAATTTCCTTCTGGGTTTGTGTGGCCAGTTAGGTGTTCTTAAACAGGAAGGGTTCTTGCTTTAGAAGTGCTAGGAAAGATGTGAGAAAACCCCTGGTTTTCATGTGCATTTCCAAAGCTGATCAGTCAAGGGCAATTCTCCACTTAAACAAAATTCGGATGTGTTAGGGTGGCTGTAATGCTTAAGTGCATTATTGAAATGGTTCCAGACTATGGAACAACTTTGGACAGTCAGCAGTGCGTTTATTAGGGCCTGCAGATGGTGTGAGGCTCCTTGGAAACATTAAAAATTGGAAAAGCAACCTGCAGAGATCCTCCAACATGTGGAATACGTTTTCAGGGGGGTTTAACAAGCTGAGGCTGTGCTGTACACAGGTGAGAGATGTCTAAGCATCGATGCTGTTGTCACTGTGCTTCAGCACTTCAGGACAAAACCTGTCCTTAAAAGAGCAGTTTTTCTGTAGTTAATGCTGTTTGCTTTTGTTGTGATGGTAGATGTATGACTGCCATCCCACGTGAGTATATGGGCATTATTACTCTGAAGCTGGTAAAGAGAGAGGTCCTAGCTCACAGCTGGGTTGGGCTCTGGTCTGGTGCTAAGTCTAAGGGGCAAATGTTCAATAGGATCAGAGAATGGTTCGGGTTGGAAGGGACTTTAAAGATCAATGCCTGTGCCTCCAAGAGCCTAGTGGGTATGAAAACAGGAGTGCTCTATTTCAGCTGGGCACACAGAGGAAGCCTAGAAGGTAAATGCTGCTTTCATTCTACCTAACTGCAGGGCTTTGATGTGTACTTCTTTTTGTTTTCATGTTTTGCTGTATATTCTGTATAAATATTGTTCTTTTCCTGTCCTTTAGAATGAGCTGTAGAACACTGCATTGCGGTTGTTTTATTCACACTTGCTTTTGTTTCCTTGTTTTTCTCCTTTCCCTTTTACCCAGATCTACCAAGTTCAGAAGGTAGGGCTTGCTCTTTTTCATTCCTCTTTGCATGTGTTCCCACGTTGTGAGTCTTGCCAGCATTTCCAACAAACCTCTGAGCAATGGAAGGTACATAGCAGGCTTTATATTCCCATGCATTTTCCCCTTCCCTCCCATAGTCTTGTGGGATGCACAATAAAGGTGACTGGGGGAAGACGACCCATGTAGAATGTGTGTGGTCAGGACTTAGTACAAGGGTTTTTAAAGACTGGTTGACAAAGAATGAGCAATAAGGTAATTTGGCAAACAGCCGTCGTAGGGGGTGCGGTGGCTCCGTGTGTCACCAAGCACCGTCCTCACGTTTGTATGGCTGAGAAACACCTTGGGCTGGACAAGCATTTACCATGGGCTTAACATGGAAGAATGACTTGGAGGTGACTTTGTTTGCAGCGAATCATTGAAGTAAATCAGGGAGGCTGTGTTTGAGTTCATAATCTCCTGGTAAATAAACGGTGTGGCCTTTCATCCAGCGTGGCCTGAGCTTACGAACACGTTTTATACTGTTTAATCCCCTCCCTCCTCCCAGTTTTAGTTTAGTAGTTCCAAATGGTGGTGGTGGTGATAATAGCTCGCTCTGAGGTTACTTGCTATGTAACAAGAGAGAGTTTTAGGTTTTGTGTTATGATGTTTGGCTGTTCCATACTTCCAGCATGTGAACTGGGTCGTACCTTAAAGAGAAATGGCTCTGAAGAGGTTTTGCAGTGAAGGAGAAAGCGCATCTCTCTTCAAGCCTGCCATTTCCTGCCTTACTGGATATTGCTGCTTTTTTTTCCTGAGATATTTCTATTGCTTGCTGAATGATGAATGTCTCTTAAAACCACAGCCTGTTTGGTTTTTGGCCTGGCACTCCTGCTGCCTTAACTGCATGTTTCACTCGCTTGACTGAGCGGTGCACGTGCTGCTTGGAAATGCTGCTCTCCTCTGCAGTGCATACGTATATGATGATAGCTACTCAAATCATGTGCTGTGGCATTTAATCCTGACCCCATCAATTTGGCCACAAATACATCTTACTCTTGTTTTTATTTGCGGAGTTGATATGTACTAAGTAACTCAAATTAACAGCTACCCTTGGATCAACAGGCTCGTTATCAATCTCCTTTATAGGAACTAATTTAATCTTCTGGTACAAACACAGCCCTGTGGGAGCCAAGGAGGATGTTTACTGTTGGTGTCCTGACATGGAGGAGAAGATAAGTGGGTTAGCGTCACGCCATCCCATAGTGAGTTTGCAAGTCTAGCAGCTTTGCTGTCACTTAGTGAGTAAATCTGATCTGGAATTCTCTCTCAATGGTATTAATGTCATGAATCATTTAATTGTAGTATCACTTTTCAGGGTAGAAGGAAACTTGAGTCTGGGAGAGGCCTCTGAAAAGCAAATGAATGCATAAGCACCATTTCTTCCTTTAACCCATGCGGCCCTTCAGACCAGCCCCCCGCTACCACCCCAGGGCAGAACAGAAGAGTCCATATGGAGAAAGAAATGGGAAGTGCCTGAGGGGCAAAATACCTGAGACTTCAAATGCTGTCAGTTCAATACAGGGTGAGACATGCTGTTTGAAAGATTATCAATTGAAATAAATAGTCTCAAGGTAATCACATTCATTAAGATTGTTCTTGTGGGGATACGAAGCATGTAGCTATGTAATTTTAAATGGTGGAGGAAAAGGCTTAAGTGGAACTTGTGATATAACAAGTCTTTTAAGGGGTATTTCCTTATCTTCCTTCTACAAAACTGAATTCAGAAGCTTATGTCAGAAAATAAGGAGAGCAGCAGGTAAAGGAAGCAGCACACCTTACAAATACTGTTAGCATGTTTATAGGTCCTTCCCATGTGGGTTCTCTGTTATCACAGTGGTTTTTAAAGCTGATTTCTAGTGTTACAAAATGTTATATATGTCCTGGGGGAGCTGGAAAACCTCTATTAAGGCTTCACCTGACCTGATTTACTACAAGGCATGTAATCTGTAGGTTCAGATCATGTCCACAATCCTGACCAGCTGGAGTTCATATAATTTTCAGGGATCGCTTTCACCATGTGACGTACATAAAACTTAATTCCCAGGCTGCTGTACACATTACGCTTCTGCCTGGAAGTAACTCGTCTGAGCACTTGTGAGGAAGTTCGTCATGCTGGAAGAAACAGTAGTTCATGTCACGCACTCCGATTCCATGTAATCTAAGGGAGAAATTTCTCCTGTGTGTAATTCAGCTAGGCGTTGTACAGGGGTATTAGATGTATTTGGGCACACTGCAAGATGCTTTGCAGGTAAAAGCAAAGGGGAATACTCCCCTGTTCTCCTAAGGATGTCGCTGAAGAGCTTTTTGAGCCGTTGTCTCTTTTCCTTGCTCCAGAGAGATTTTTGCACACTATATAAATGTGCAAGGCACTGAATTTATTTTATTTCCTCTTTTCAAATTACAGGGCTAAAACCTGACTTTCTAACATTTTTCCTAATAAATGGGATTGCTGTGAGCTCTTGCCTTTTCCCCAATTTGACCCCCAAACTGGCAGTGTTTAAAGGTCCTTGTACAGTTTGGGCTCTCCGGGATGTGTAATGGAGCACCCCTCTGCCTATTCTACTTCATTACAGACTCTCTTCTCTCCAGAGCTGTTAAGACGAAAATGAAGATGACCTTAATGTGAGAACAGAGTTACTGTTTAATGAAGAAGAACTCTGAAGTGGGAATAAACTGATACACTATCAAAGAACACACAGGTGTTTGTTCTAGTTTATTAACAAATAGCAAATGAGGTTTTTAAGGGTGAAAGTAAAATGACATTAATACCACTGAGTGAGTGTTAAATGCAGAGTGTAATACAGGACAGGTTTCTGGGGGTTTTATAATTACCTGAGGTTTTGACTGTTAATATTCCTGCCCCCTCACGTCTCTAGGAAAGCTGGCAAGTACAGGCTCGTTTTGTCCACAGATACATGCACCTCAAAGCACTAACCTAATTTTCTTTTAAAATACGTATTATGCTTCCTTAAGCAGGATTTCTGTTTGCTGATTACTGTGCTTAGGGCTGGTGATGTTTCCTCGCACAGGAATGTCATGGTCACCATTACAAATGCAAACTTCCTGAGTCTAGGTTTGAAGCATGTGTCTGGGGAGGAAGAGAAGTCCTGTTAAACCCATGGATCTTTGAAGAGTTTGCTGCCTGGTGGAAATTCAAGTTGGTTGGGAAATTCCCAGGGCTGTGCAGAGATTATGAAGTGGGAAACTCGCACTGCCATAGTGACAATTGACTAACAAACGCGTGGGGTTTGTTACTGAAGTACAGGCAGGGTTAGGGTTAGGGTTAGGGTGAAGAGCTTTCCAGTCTCACCTACGTTGGTGACACATGTCCTCTTCTATCCTTGTTGGTGACACCACCACTGTTAAGATGCTTCAAGTGTAGGCAAGAAGCCTTGTCTGAAAAGGAGCTCTCAGGAGTTCGGAATGCAGTGAATAAGAATGCACGGAGATGAGTTGCATTGCCTTCAACTTGTCTTCCCTTGACAAATCTGTATGGGAAACATGATTTGACAGCATTTTTCACCCCAAAAGTGTTCTGTGTTCGGATCCCTTGTAATGAGTCTTGACTTAAATGGGTCAGGGATTCAAGACTCATTATGCTCCTTGCTCTTGTCCCCACAGTACTGTTGTTTTTTCACTGCTGAGAAAGAAGCTTTCACATACGTTGGCTGTACTCAACACATGGCTTTCCCCTTGCTGGGCAGCTCCTCCTGGGCATGTGCTGCCGAGGGCTGCGGTGGCACTTGGAGCAGCTTTTCCCTGGCATGTTTGTGTGTGTGGAGCTGTGTGGCTAAGCCAAAACCTGGCAGTGCATGCCTAAATGTTCTGTGTTTGCCTTTCTCATCTAAATTGTGGGGTTTTTTTGTCCTTTTCTGTCTCTAGAAATATTATGGTCTGGATACTAAATGGGGAGACATCGAGCAATGGATGGTAGGCCTTAATCAATGTAGCTAAACAGCTTCTATGTGTTGAAGTTTTCTATACTTCTTAGTGTTTGAAATCCTGCGAAGTAGGCATGTTTGTGTATTGGAAATGTGAATTCCTCTCTTACCACAACCATTCTTGCAGTCTGCATCAATGCCTGGAATATGGCTTTTGATCAGCTTAAAACTGGCAAGGGTTTGGTTAGAGCCATCTCTTTTTACAGACCTCTGTCCCCACTGTCTCACTTGAAGATTAGACCATCATATAGAACCGTTAAGGCCTCTTGTTAACACAAGGAATGCATGCTCTCATTTTCCTTCTTGTGGGTTTTGTTACAATTTGAGTCTTATCCAATCTGCCTTCAGGTAAATTTTCAGCATTTTTATCCATGCTGCGTTAGTGACTTTGTACTTACTGGTCCAGGGGTACTCTTCAGATGTGTTATTACCGCTGCTATGGCAGTGCTCGCCTTTTCCAGTAATACCATACCCTGGATATTACTATTTGCTAAGCCAGTTAAGTTGATACCAGATATGGGCTTGGCCATTAGCAACATCTGACTGTTTTAACACCCATAATATAAGATGAGGAAGTTGCTAAAGTGATGGAAGACATTGGCTTTGACTGTCTTGGAAAGGGTCTATTTCAAAGGCAGTGGTGCTGTGTGTCACAGAGGCTCAATGACAAAAGCACTGTAAGTATACTGATTCCCAGAGGTAGAGAGATACACTTGAGATGGTTTTTTGGATGGAAATAAAGGTGTCATTTTGTGCGGTTTTCTGCAAAAGTCATAGAAGTGTGTAGCAGAATAAAACAGGAATTAAGCTGGGGTCACTAAAGAGGGGAAAAGGGATTTTTCTGACTTGACAAGCTATCACCTTCTGTTGTTTGGTAACCTTACTGACTCCTAAACATTGCTGAAGTTCACTGTGTCTTTCTGAAAGTGGTCTGTTGGCGTATCTTTCCTTTCAACACTTAACACTCTGTTTTTTTTCCCTCTTGCCACCTTGGTAGGAAGACAGTGAGCGTTATTCCCGTAGAGCCAGAAGAAACGCCTCGGTTAGTATCTACTTTTGCCTTTTTTTAGCGAGACATTTGAAACTAGGAAAACAGATGTGGGTAAAGCGGTTCCTTTTTAAAAGGAAAAAAGCCAACAATAAACCAAGCAACCAAAACCGACCAAAAATAAGCTCCCCCCACCCAGGCAAGGGAAAACCCCAAAGCCACTTCCTGACTTCTCTGCCTTCTCCCCAGTCACTCTGAGGAGCTTTTGAAAATGTGCTAAAATAAAGGGGGCAGGGGATGGAAGGTGGGGAAATAACCTGCTCAGGGTGTTCAGCATTCGTTTAGTCGGACCGTGAGCAGAGAACACCTCAGCAAGGTTGTCATTCATCCAGTAGGAAAATGCTTGACTATGTTCCTTAGGCAGGGTCCGATTTCATTTCCTTTCTGCTTAGAGGTTTAATGCGATTCTTTTTTAAAAGGCATTTCTTTTGTATGTCTCCTCTTTCACTCTGTCCCATCAAAGCCATCAGCATTTACCACCTTGCCTGTTACTTGTGGGTTTTTCATTGTTTTCTTGTCTTTATACTTTTCTTTTGATAGGCTTTGGATGAAGATGAGCGCATGTCAGTGGGTAGCCGTGGAAGCCTCAGGGTTGGTAAATCGTGCAATTTAAGTGTGCATGTGTGTGTACCAACATTGCTGTCTCCCCCTTACCACCAGCCTGGTTACAGCACTCCGATAGCATCTTTGCAAAGTGTTGACATGTTCCATGTTCAGGCCATATGCTTTGTTGGGTGTTTTCGGGATACATGTGGGTCAGTAATTCTTTCAGTCAGGGGAATGCTCAGATTAGAACACGCAGTGCGGGAACACCAGCAGAGCATGTGACTGACACTAGACATCTACTAACTGCTGCGTGCTCTTACTGTTGCAGGAAGTACTTGGCCAAAACATGGGTATATGCAGCTATTTCTTGTACGCACCTTGTGAGTTCTGCTGTTTCATAGCCCATACTGAGAATTTGGGAAGAGGAAGTGCTAGCTTACTCCATTATCAGTGTTTATGAGCTCAGGCAACCAAAAGCAAGTTGTCAGTGGAAATAAGTCTTGAGCACTTTGGAATTTCAGGTGAAACGCTCTCCTCAAAACTGCTTCAGTGCTACTTGAAATTCATCTGCAGACGTGAGTTGTGGATGGAGGGATTAGTAGAGCAGAGTGCTGTAGTGCACTGGTGCTCATCTGTAGGACAAGTTCAAGTGGTTTGTTCTTGTTTTTTTCCTCAAAACATCCATGCAGTACTTTTTTAGATATGATGCACGTGGGTACGAATCTTAACCCTGTTCTAGCATGGACGTAATCAGCTCTTGGAATTGGGAAGACAGTTTAAGCAATTTAGTGGTTGTGAGCTGCTAATGCTGTTGTCTCGGTGTGTGTTAATGGTCTTCAAAGATGATGGGAGCTCGCTGCTCCTGAGGCCTATGGAGAAGCACTCAGCTAACCACAGAACTGGAACAATCTGCAACAGCACTAGGGAGGAAGCTCCCAGCATTCCTGAACGTGAATCAGCTGTGGCCAGTTCTTGTTTCGGAGTCGTGCTTAAAACTGTAGTGTTTCAGAGTAATTTCTTCTCCTTCTTCCATTGCTCCTCATGTATCAGTAGCACTAGTTATGTGGGGTGAGCTGGATGATTAGTTCTGATTTTATAGAACAAGCAAGACCTGTATCATTATTTGTAATCTTTGGTTTCTGACTTCTGTGGACATTCCTGACAGAGTATCCCCAAGAGAGGAGTGAGTGTCAGAGCTCATGTGCCTTTGAAAAGAGTCTGGAAGATGAAAAAAACAGTAAAAAATGACTACTGCAGAGCACAAAGATGCACTTAAAGTTTTTGAGTGTTGCCTCGTTCCCTTTTTAGCAGAATCCTTATTGCCATTTATGAAATGGTGTTAAAAGCTTTATTCTTTCAGACCACAAGCTTGTTTGTGTGCTTTTAAAGCTAGAAGATGCCTGAAAGATCCGGAGATTTGATGAAGAAAAGCTCAGCCTCGCAGCTGAACATGCAAACCCATGTTTATTTTACTTCGAGTTAAATTTGGACATGTTCATGGAAGTCCTTGTCGGAGGGGGAAAAATATCTCTAGAGCAGTTGAAATTTCAATTCTTTCTGTTTAGAAGGTGGTTTTGATACAAGTGACTTGCTTAAACATGGCTGTAGGTGTGTGTCCCTTGGTGGAGCAAGATGCAAGCACACTGGCACCGTATTTACAGTGGGAGCCCAGTTCATCTGTGCAGGGGAGACTGAGATGAGCTCTGAGGCAGCAGCTCTTCCCTGTGAGGGTGCTGAGGCGCTGGCACAGGGTGCCCAGAGAAGCTGTGTCTGCCCCATCCCTGGCAGTGTTCAAGGGCAGGTTGGACACAGGGGCTTGGAGCAACCTGCTCTAGTGGAAGGTGTCCCTGCCCGTGGCAGGGGTTGGAGGTGGAGGAGCTTTAAGGTCCCTTCAACACAAACCAGTCTGTGATGATGATTCTATGAAACACCTTTAGTTCATGGAAATCCACTACGCTGATTTCTGTACTATGATCCTGTGTTCCACTGTTGCACACGCTTGGACAGCAGAAGCTTTGCGTTCTGCCTCCCCACCATCCCTCAAGAAGCTTTTCAGAGCTGTTTTGCCTGCTGGCTGTGACAACCACTGCTGGTCTGGTGAGCAGCAGTGCTGGTCTGGTGGGCTCCAACCGCCTCATGGCATGGCCCGTAAATCCCTAAGACTTCTGCAAAGAATGTCCTTTTCTGACAGAAGGATCTGGTTGGAACTTTCCGCAGTGGTATTTGTAGTGATGTTGCCCAGACTCCCCTGTCATCATAAAGCAGCATTTGGTGAGTGTTCTTACGCAAGCTGACACTCGGGCATGCACAGGAAAGGTTTTGACAGAGCTTCCTTCCTTGATCCAAGTGTCCCTGGGATTGTAGAAAGCAAACATTTGTTAGTCTGAACTGAAATGCACCCTTGCACATCTCTTAATTGTTTCATTCACAATGAACTGATAGAATGTACACTGACTCTTTTGCTCGTGTGGGTTTATGATAGATGCTTTTAATACTTTGAACACCTCTCTCTGGCTCTCTGTGAAGGTTTGGCTCTTGCTGTGTGTGTCTGCAAAACAATTAGAAAAAGTGACCAACCTCAAAAGCTACCTCTGAGGAGCAGAGTTCAGTTTGGTTTCTGAGCACCAAAAACTGTTGCCTTGTGTCCACAAAGGATTCGTAAAACCAGTTAGCGAATTCTGAATGCTCTTCTTTTTCTGGCTGTTGGAAGGCTCTCCTTCCACAGTTGCAGAATGCCTTTGCAGTTGGTCTGCAGGGCTTCCAGTACCTGAAAACTGATCTAGCATCTTTGGGCTCGTTGCACTGTGAGGGGCTGATGCTGCGAGGGGTTGCTTTTCTGTTCAGGAAGTTTTCAATGAAGTGAGCCAATACCAGAGGTGCATTTCTCCCTGAAGCTTTACCACCCTACTAATAATCGATGTGGGTTTTACTCTGTATGAAAGTGGATGTCTCAACTGCAGGCACCAGAGATCTGCTGAGCTAGCTTGTTGGGAGCTGGCCTCGATGCTTCTTGCAGAGCAGCCATCAATATGGACTGCAAAAGCACCTAACGTTGATTAGACCAGGCTAGCAAATTTATTGAAGTTCCACAGCTGTGCCTGTGCTGCGAGCAGTGGCCCAGTGTGTTCATGTAATGCCAGCTTGAGCGTATCTCTGCCTCCTGCCAGCAGATCTTCCTCTGCACCAGGGGATCTGTAATCGCTTTCCCATGGCTCGTCCTGAACCCATGAAGAGTGTCCTGCCTCTCTGGTTCAAGAAGTTCTGCAAGCTCGATGCTTTTTCACACTGTTGTTCCTCAGTTAACATCATCCTCTGTGTGTACGAGACACTCATGCCCCTCCGTAGTCTCTCTTCTACACCAGGTGTCCTTGTTCTCCCACTTCTCAGCCGGCTGCCTCTAATCTGAGACCATCCAGCATGAATATCAGTATGTATTAATCACTCATGGTGGGGCTTGTGCATTTCCTTGTTTGGTTTGCTCCAAAGTTTCTGACTTCTGGCTTTGTACAAGGAATTCTGCATTACCGGAGTTCTTAGTTGGGGTATACATCTCTGTGCCTGTTTTCTGGGGAGGTTCTTTTGATTGCCATGACTTGCTTCAGTGTTTTCCTTTGTATTCTGATTATTTTCTTTCCTCTCCTATCATTACAGTCTCATTTGGAACATGCCAACACCTATCCAGTGGTGAGAATAGTCTGCAAGTTGCAGTGTGTGTTAAAAACTAATCATGAATAAGAAACTAACATCAAGTGTGGTGGCTGATGTGAGATAAGGGGTGATCTAAAATAGTCCTGAGGTAGTCTGTGGCTGGTGATGTAAAGATGCTACTTCCCTCACCTACTGCTCTGATGCAGTTCACATGAGAAGCACAGAAGGGTTAAAGAGATCTAAGCTAGGTCTAATAGTTCAGTAGTTACAATAGGACAGAGCAGAATAGCTTTTGTTTTCCCTAACAGACTGTCTCTGTTACAGTCTGTGCATGGCTTGACCAGGTGTAGAATTCACAGACTGGTGAAGGTTGGAAGGGGCCATAAAGCTCATCTAGTTCCAACCCCCCTGGGCACTGGACACCAGCCACTAGGCCAGGTTGCTCCAAGCCCTGTCCAGCCTGGCTTTGAACATTGTCTGGTTTCATTTCAGCATAAATGTGGAAAGGAATGCAGCTTTCACAGGCTCACTCTGAATAGATCTAGCAAAGGCCACAGGACAGATATGCTGCCTACCAAAGCTTCAGCTTGTGTGTCGAGCTGTTACCTTTGCTTTGGAGGGTAAAAAATCAAACTGTAGCTAAGACAAGAGCAAGTATTTGTATTGAACACGCTCAGATAAAGCTGACTCTTGGAAGAACAGAAAGGGCATGGGAGGGGGAATGACAACTGGGACTTCAAACTCAGTTTAAGAACATTTCCTTGTACTGTTAGCAGTGCTGTCTTGCTGTCTTGTGCCAGTACTGTGTTGAAAGAGAGGCATCTCCACTTCTGCAGAAAGCAGACTGCACAGAGCAGTGTTACTGACGCTCCAGCTTTTTCACCCTCCTTCATTCCCCGTGCTATTTCAAATGCAGAATGCAATGTATCTATTTGTGAGCGACCTATATACAGAAATAGTTCAAACACATTGGGACTTTGCATGGATGTATAGATGTAGTTAAGTATAGACAGCTGGTAGCTTTTTTAATTGATTTAACCCAGCAAGCATGAATGATTTTAACTGTGGTCACTAAATTTAAACAGTGCTATCATCGCTTTTCACAACATTCTTTAATAACTGATTATTTGACTTTGAGGTTTGACTTCCCCCCCCCACACACGTGTGCTTACTGACCTGTGTTATGTAGAGCTGGAGCAGAAATGGACTGATGTTCTTGCATGTTGGCGTGCATGCCTGACTATGGATGGGTGCGCAGAAACTCATAAATGCTTTTCATCCTGCATTCTTGATCTCACTGCAGGCTGGATTAGAGAATGAGAGGACCAAAAAGAAGAACTACTCCAAAGCAGTATGTACCTCAAATAATGGTCTCGGAGAGGTTTTTGCATAGAAAACCACTGTGATAGGACAAAGAATACGTACAAGTGTGTTGGCTGTAAGAGTTCACCAGCCTAATGTCAAGGATACAGTGCAATTATCAGAACTTGCTGGGTCTGTGAGAATACATCACTTACCTGCAGAATGTGGTATAATGCAAACATGTCAGTGTTGTACAGTAAGAACATCTTGGAAAGTTCAAAATCTAACAACATTGCACAGTAATAGGTAATACCGATAGAATGTATGTGGTGAAGGCTGCAAGCTTTTCATAAGGCTAATTCAGAAAGGTGCTTTTTACAAGGGCTTGTAGGACAGGCCAAGGGGAATGGCTTGAACCTGCCAGAGGGGAGACTGAGATGAGCTCTTGTGCAGAAGTTCTTCCCTGTGAGGGTGCTGAGGCGCTGGCACAGGGTGCCCAGAGAAGCTGTGGCTGCCCCATCCCTGGCGGTGTTCAAGGCCAGGTTGGACACAGGGGCTTGGAGCAACCTGCTCTAGTGGAAGGTGTCCCTGCCCGTGGCAGGGGTTGGAGCTGGAGGAGCTTTAAGGTCCCTTCAACCCAAAGCGTTCTGTGATTCTGCACAGTATTGATGCCTGGCACCTGCACAGTCAGGACTTTAGGAGAATCCCACGGGCAGTAATTCCAGGGAGGGAAGGAGCACATGAG
>NW_009927372.1:26891-45173 GCF_000696875.1 Nestor notabilis | reverse complement strand
GATGTGCTGCTACTGTGGAGGGGAGGCTGCTCCTTGCAGAAGGAGGTTGCCGGGCTGGGTTGGGCTCCTTCAGTACACTGGAAATCAGCAGAGAATTTTCGGAGACTTGGAAGCTGGGTTGGGATCGGGAAAGCCCCAAGCATCAGCCACAGTCTAAAGCACAGAAATACTGCAAGTATCGATGGGCATAATGGCAGCGAGAAAGTTTTCTGCATGAGTTAAAAGCAGGAGGAAAATACAGAAAACATTCGGGTCAGTTGCACATGAAGGGAGAACAAGTAAAATCTGGACATTTCAGCCTCCCCAGTATACCACTGTATTTGTTCCACTTTTCAGTAAGGTTATGGTCGGGTGCTTAGCATGTTAGTGTAGCACTGAACAAAGGTCAGTGAGGTCTGATAAGACTGACCCTGCTCTTCAAGAGTTGTCTGGAGGATTTGCCTTCAAAACTGTGTGCTGGAGAAGTTTCTGGAGAGGATGGCTCATAGTGACAAGGAAAATGACCTGAGCTATGGGGCTTCAGCTTGAAATCTGAATGATACAGGGCAGATTAAACAAATACTCTTAAAGGGCCTGAAATGCAAAGTGATAAACTGTTTGTGGAAAATGAATCATGTTAATTCAACTTAATTTCCCTAAGCAGGTTAATTAAGAGCATAAAGGAAAAGCATTGGATGTGACTATAACTTGACTGTAAGGCTCTTGGTGTGTCTCTACATGACATCAAATGAAACCTTGGGCAAGATCTGGTTATTGTAGAAGAAACGCACAGTTAGTTGAAAAATAACTCTGGTAGAAAACCAGCCAGTTGGGAAGGATCTCATCTGGTCTGTTCCCCTCTAAGTCAGCATCATCTGTTTTTCATGGGGAAGACACTTCTACAGGAGTGCGTATTGCCTAGCTGTGCAAGGCAATTTTAAGGGAGCGAAGGCAATTTTAAGCAAGGTTAGAATAAAAATACTGCCAATGAAAAGGAGTGAACTTGTCAGAACTGAGCAATGGTAAACATAAATGAGGAATACCACATTTGGAAACAAATCCCTGCTGTTGCAGAGTAAGGAGTTCCGCATAGGGATGGTTCAGGTACTGATCTGAGGTTACATTTAGTCAGTATTACATCGCTGAAAAAAGGCAAACTGAATTCCTCAGTGTCCTAATGAAGGGGGCAGTTGGAGTAACTGCTGTGCACGGGGCTGCTGAGGCTGCAGCTTCAGCGGTGGCTTAAGTTGCTGAAGGTTTTGCCCATTCTTCAGCAAGAAGAGTCTTAGGAGAATTCGGGAAGCCTGGGAAGGATAAAATAGTAAAACCAGGGTTGAAGCCAAACTGCGAGGAGGCTGCAGCAGGATTTCAGATCGGTTCTTCTCAAGAAGAGAAGCTGGATGCTCGCCCTGCATTTATAGTGGTAGTATTGCAGTTAGTAGAGAATCTAAGCTCTTCCCCGAAGTTGCTTTACTATCTTGGGTCTAAACTGGTCTCTAATGTAATCTGTTTGATTTTTCATGGAAGCCACTGCATAGTATGTGATAAATACTTTGCTTGGAAATTGGCTCACTTTGGGTTGAGTGGATTTTCATTTTGGGAATGCATTAAAACATGGACTTAAGAATTTAATTTCAATAGAAATTCTAATTAAATTTCCACTAAACCCTCACCCCAAATACACAGGGTGCTTCCTCATTCTTGATGCTAAACCAGACCTTGTTGTGAAAGTGATGCCAGAACAGTGAATTGCTTGAGAAACCTGAGCTTCTGATGGTTTCGATCGAGGTGACTTTTGGCTTTATCCTCTTTTCTTAAACATCAGTTTTCCAAACTAAAAACTTCATCGTAGGGCTTGTTTTGTTTTATTCCTGACCCAGAAGCCAGCATCTCGCCTGGCTTCTGAAAGGCTGGTTCTTGTTTTTAGCTCTTTGAGAGAAAACATCTTACTGACAAGAAGGCAGGCTTTTGAGTGTGAGGGAGGACAGCTGGACGGGCTGAAATCTCTTACTGCTCTTTGGACTGCCACGCACTGGGAGGTGGCAGATGGTCACTGCCTGCGTTTAACTTTGATGTAATTGGGGAAAGCTAAAAAGAAGGTATCTCATACAACATTGCACGTTTACTAAGCTGAATTTCTCAACTATAGACTCGGAATTAATTATTTTGCTACATTTTGCTGTTTTTTAGTTGCTTGGCTGTCAGAGGAGAAAATCTAGCAGGGTTAGTAAGCTATTTATATTGCTATAAGATTCCATTGCTCTATTCGATGGGGTTAAAGCTAATTAGCAAATTCTTTCCTGTGGTGGAGCAGGTTTTTCCTGCTTGGCACGTTGTGGGGTTTGCAGTTTGTCAGACACTGAGGTGCAGCAGTAAGTTCTGTGGAAAAATAAATTAGGCCGTGAGTGGGAAGAGAAGTCTCCCAGCCTGGTACCAACAGGACTTGGAAGCCAGAACTGCTTAACTTGGAAACAAAATTGGGTAAATTTAACTTGTGACAAGGAATCACTTGGGTGCACCCAGCACGAGGAGTTTCATGTGCTGGACAACAGAAGGCCTGTTCTCCAACTTGTTGTACATGTTCATGTTATGCTCTAACACTGAAAACTCCCGAGCTTCACCTGGGATTTAGCCTCTTGAGATTTGCATTTGTAAAATGGACTTTGGATATTAAATTTTCCCCAAATGTGTGTTGTTTGAGTTTGCTTTACTAAATGCTTTTTTTTTTCCTTTCTAAACTGTACCCTAGGGTTTCAGGAAACTGCCACAGAGGTGAACAGCCAGGGCAAGTGTTACTGCTTAACTAACTTAGGTTGATGTACTTCTATTTCTAGAAATATTCATGTCAAAAAAAGCTTTATCATTAACTCCATTGTGTGTATGTGGGTCGCAATGTTCCCCTCTGTTCCAGAACAAGTGTTTTGTGTCAGTTACAGGAATTCATTGTCCTGCTGTGTTACATACTGGGGTTTGTGCAGGTTATTTTACAGGACTGCCTCCAGCAGAGCCTCTGGCGAGCAGGCAGAGTAGCTGTTAGGGGTTGTTTCTCCCTGCCTTTATTTTAGCAGAGGCAGACAGAAGCTCAGAGCCTGTTGATCTTTATGCTGTCAAGATTTCTAAAGAAATGTAGTGGTATGCAGACTAAAGCTCTGTGTTTAGGGGAAAAATAAACTACTTCTGGGACTCCATTTAGCTAAGTGCTTGAGCAATACATGCTGAACACGAGAGAGACTTCAGTGAGAAGCATGAAGTTAAGCAGGCGCTTGTGTAAATAGTGAACTGGGTCCTTATATTTCATGTCCATTCTAAATTGTTGCTTCCATAAAGTTTTATGCTTGCATATGTGGGTAAGAAACAACAAAATACTGTTGCTTAAACTGTTAAGAAAATGGTATGTCCTGGTGTTTCCACATTTGCTGAACTGTTTGCCAAGTTCAAGGAACTTTGTTATATAGTACTTCTGATAAATGATGTTCTTATTCTTTAGTGACATATTCCAGAGCTCTGAGTACTGCAGGAAGAGCAAAGTGTCTGTAAGAAAGTCATCCAGGGAAAAGAAATTGTTTGGTTTCAATTTAAATAATTTAAAATCAGCTCAGTATTAGGGTTTGCAGGATTGAGGTTTAGTGTATGTGGAGCATCAATACAGTGGCAGCATTAGCTCCTTGTAGTTTTTGTTACTAAGTGTAATTTAGATTAATCATAACTTAGAAGGGGGAAGGAAGTTTGGGGGTAACTTAGAATAACAGCTGAAACTCCAAACCAGTTGTTGCCAGTCTGGCTGGGATTCACCTGTAGGAATGCTCTCTCCCAAGCTTAACCTTGAAGATGGTCAAAGTGACAATGAAAAACTAAGAGGATGAAAATTTTTAAGGTCTGCAAAGAGGGGATGAGTCTGCTGCTAAGTTGTTTCAAAACAGATGTCCACTTTTAAGGCACAGAATGGAGCCTTGTCCATGTGGAGAAGAGCCTTTGGACACGGTACTTGCCATACCACAGGTTGATTCCTTAAATAGGAATAATGCCATGTGCCTAGGGTAGTCCAGCTGCTGACAAGCTTTCTGCGTGGGAATGAACATCATTTCTTTAAGCTCAGTGTGTTCTGGTTTCTTTGCAGTGAAAGTCTTATTTTATGGACGTTCAGGGAAAAAATTATTTATTATTATTTTTTTTGAGGTTGGACAATGGTTTATTTACCTCACAATAGCTGTAGCTGTTGTGTTTTATCCACAAATCTGTTTGCAGTGAAGGAAGTCCACAGTGTCAAGAGCAAACAAGTACTTTAATTTGCCACAGATTCCCCTCATTTGTAAATGGAGTTAACCCTTACGTGGTTTATAGGGATGATGCAAGGATTAGTAAGGTCTTGGAAGAAAGTTGAATGATAGCTGACTACTGAAAGCAGAGTATCTTGGTTGTCTAGACCCCTGTAAGAAACAGCTGGAGAAGTAGAGTGTTCGAGAACAGCTGTGAAAGGAGAGCTCTGGAGCATAGCAGAGAACAAAGAGGAGTGGAGATCTTTCAGATCAACCAGCCATTCCCACCAGCGTGCCCATGGGAAAACAAATCTTAAACAGTGCCTGGGAGGCTTTGAAAATCCCTTTGCAGCTCGTGTGTGGTAGCAGGGCCAGTCAGAGGAGGCTGAGCGAGCACATAAGTCATTTCATGAGGGTGGGGATGCAAGGCCCTGCGTGCTGGCTGTGGCAGCTTGTGCTCACTCCTAAGCACACCTTCCTCTGTAGCTTTGTACTCTGCCTGCTTAGCTCAGGGCTGCATCTGTCCCCAGCACGGCAGAGGAACTGTTTCATCACTTTTTAGATGTGCTTTTAGGCTCCCTTTTTTCTGAACATAGGGAGAATGCAAAGTCTTCATTGTTTTGCTGCATTGCTTTGATTCTGTTGGCTCGCTGAGCATTATGTCTTCTATAGTTTATTAAAAAAAATATAATATATGTATAGTTCAGCCGGGAGAGGAGAAGGCTCTGGCGAGACCCTGGAGCAACTCCTAGTGCCTAAAGGAGCTGACAAGAAGAGGAGAGGGGCTGGAGAGGGGCTTCTGACAAGGGCATGTACGGACAGGACAAGGAGAATGTCCTACTGCCATATGTTATCTGTGACAGTCTCCACTGACCAAACGCTTCAACGGGCAGGGACACCTTCCACCAGAGCAGGTTGCTCCAAGCCCCTGTGTCCAACCTGGCCTTGAACACTGCCAGGGATGGGGCAGCCACAGCTTCTCTGGGTGCCCTGTGCCAGCGCCTCAGCACCCTCCTAATTCATACCTAATCTAAATCTCCCCTCTGTCAGTTTAAGGCCATTCCCCCTTGTACCCCTTGTAAAAAGCCCCTCTCCAGCTTCACTTAACTGAAGTTAGGATGAATGACCTTAGGTGCATGAACTGCATACATGCTCCTGAAGTCCCTTACAAAGCGTGTCCCTGCATGGGTCTCTCACTGGGTCATAGCAGTAAGGGAGGAGGAGAGAAAGTGAGGATCTAGAGCCTTTTCAGTGGAAGGTAAACCAAGTGGGTGTTTTGTGCAGATGCCAGAGGAAAGGCCCTTTTATCTCTGCCTTACGAATGGAAAAGGTACATGATTTTCACACACCCTCACATCTGTAATGCATTTATCTCTTCTTTTTAACTCTGTGACCACTTTGAATCCTTGCCATTTGTAATCACCTAATTTATTTTTTGCTTCCCATTTAAAGGAATTTAGAAAGTCTGTCACGTTATGAAGCTGAGTTCTCAAGGTTTGGTTGTGGTTTTTCTGTTTTTGTTATTAACGCAGGCTTCGTACTACTCTGATCTGGGTCTCCACAACAGCGGCTATGCTTCCACATCTCAGCCTTCATCCCAAAGTGGAAATTGGGTCTGTTTCCCTCTGGCTTTAGCTGGCCTGGACTTGTTGTTCTGACTTCATGTGGAGAATAACAACCTCTTGCACTTAGGACTGAATTTGGACCAATTGTCAAGAGTCTCCAAAAGTTTTTTAGTTAAAGACTTAAAATCCTCAAAACCAACCAACCAAAAAAAAAGGGGGCAAAACACCAAAACCAAAACAGACTTTTAAAGATTGGGATGAGTAATGGAAAGCTGTTTTAAAATGAGCACAATTAGTTTTCCTTTGCTGCTCCTCCCTTTCCTACAGTTACTTTGCTTGCTTTTTGGCTCAATTGGTCTGGAAAAATAAGGGAGATCTTAATGAACTGAAGTTCTCTATCCTAGCTGAAGGAACTGTGCTCACCTTGTCACTCCAGCAAGCTTAAGACAATCAGTGTGCATAAAATGAAATCACATGCAAGTGATTCACAGGCTGCTAGAAGAGAATCACTGAACCTTCAGAGTCACCCAGGAGGTCGGATCGTCCTCTGCGTGTGGATCAGAGCTCAGCCAGCCTGGCGCTAGCAGAGCGGTGCTGGAGCAGTGGTCCCCAGCCTGTGCCACCACACACGGCCGTCACCCGGGCCTTGGGGCCGCTGCAGATGTGGAGCAGGGGGTGACTGGCAGCACAGTGTTACCTGCAAGCGCTGGGCTGGGGACCACTGCTGGGGTACCTCTTGCACCTAATTATGTCGGATACAGATGAGCTTAATTGCTGCATCTTGTGAACAGTGATTACTAACAGCGGAGTAATTTCTTTTGTGGTGCTCTGACTGACGCAGCCCTAATTTTGTTCGGAATTATTTGAGTTTTCTCTGTGTTGTTGTTTACTAATGAAATACACGAGAGGTGATCTTACAGCTGTGTGAAACACTTCAAATGTGTATCTTAACACATTTCTGTCTTTGTATGTAGCTCTTTTTCTGGCTTTGGTTAAAATGGGGAGGAACACCCTTTCTGGCTGCTATACACAGATGTGTGTGAGACAGTAACAACTTTTAACAACCGAATCTTCAATTATGCTGATTAGCTTTTGCATTCTGTCATGTCCTCCTTTCCTGTAGGAAATGCACGTGTCTGCTTGGTATTCTTAGTCTTTGAGAGTTGAGATCTAATGCTTTTATGGCACAGATTACTAATATTCTTTATCGTGGGTTTCCTTCTGTTGCAGTTTAATAATCCTGATCTCATCAAGGTGCCTTATTCTGCTGTAGGTGCCTTTTTTGGTTTCATTTTCTGTGCAAAAAAAGTTTTATGCTTGTCTTCCTCAGCCGTCCTTGCTGTACAGCGATGCCCCAGCCAGAAGTTACAGGGTTTGTTGTACCAACACTCTAAACCCAAACACCAAAGCCACTCACCTTAAGCCATGCATATGTTGTCTCTTACCTCAGTAGTTCCTGTTGGGTTCATTTATTTCACACTGTGGTGTTTGATCCATCTGAATGCACGTGGGCAATGCTGTTTGTACAGACCTGGGTTTGCTGATCCTTCCTTTTATTCCTCTTGGAATAAAGCAAGGCAAGGGTATTCGTGTCTGCCTTGCACTTGGTTTGCAGATAAAACACTTTGAAAAAGTCGTACATTAAGTCCCATCATAACCGCTGCTCGTGGGTTGTGTTGCTGCCATGGGCTTCTTTCTGAATGGGAGACAGTTGTCTTCATTTTGGGGTTTTAGCTACAATGTGCAGGAGAGAGGCAACATCAGTTCTTTCTGTTGTCTAACAACTAACAAAAATCTGTTCAAAAAGATTTTCTACCCAAATTTCACTTTTCTTGCTCAAACTTTCAAATTAGCTTCTCAGATTATTTTTTCTCTCCTCAAAGCTCTAAGGCAGAGTTTCCTCCTGCCCCTGTGTTTCCTGAGCCATACATTCGTATGCTAAACTGGAGCCAGTCTTAAAATACTCATCTTCCTCTCCTTTTATTACTTTAGTAAACGGGCTGGTAAGTGATGTTCACCAGCTGTGAGTTTCCCCCGTGTTGCCAGCACCAGGAATGGAGCTTAAACAGATTTGAACAGTTTAAGAATTGATGTAGCCGTTTTGTTGGTAGGCACCATGAACTGCTGAACTGATGGCTGCGAGAAGGGTTAGAAATGCATGTGATGGGCTCGGGGGGATGTCTGCCAGATTTTGCACGTGCCTCATGGCATTTTCCAGCTCACTGACTTCGGGTCGTGTTAGATCTTCACTTGCACGTTGCTTGTGGTTGCATACAGGAGATGTCCCCGTCCTTGCACGTACTGCTCATTCCTTTGCGCTGCACCTTGTGAATATGTAATTCTCTAGACTGGAACCAGAAATGAGGTCTGCCAGTCCTGTTCTCACTCTGTCTTTTAATTGTAGGCGTCTGTGTATGACGAGAACGTTTACGGTGGGATTCGTCGGTATAGTGCCTCTAGTTCTCGCGCTGTAAGATGTTTTCTGCATTTCCCTGCTCTCTCTGTCCCCTGGTAACCTGTGTGTACCAGAACACAGCCTTTTCTGGGCTGAGCAACATTTAATACGGTCTGTGTGAGATTCATAACCTGCTGCTGTAGGCAAAAGGACAAGCACCATTTCCGTGTGCTTCCATAAAAGAATAAGAAGGGATTTATCTGCTGTTGGGATGCTCAGGCTGGCGCTGACAGAGCCCAGCACTAGGCACTCGCCCTGCTGCGGCAAGGGTGTTCGTCTCTGCTTCACACTTGGTTTGCAGGTAAAACTCTTTGGCAAGGAGTCCCCTCCTTCACTGGGACTGAAATCTTCTTCTGAAAACAGAGTAATACAGATAAAAAAAATCCCTTCTCTGCCAGCACTTCCTGCTGCTGTGAGGTGAACACACGGCCCTTGTGAACACGCGACTTGCTTCACTTGGGGGTTGGGGTTTTTTGGATTTATATTCTGCAATTGAGGTCTTGGGCAGCTCCATATTTTCGGAAGACACGCTCCTGTGAGTGGAGGGCTCTGTCGGTTATGGGGAGCAACAGTATGAAGAGTGACAGTAGAAACCGTTTCCTTTCATAAAAGAGAGGCTGCAGGACTTGCTTTACGGATTAGAAGGCAGAAAATGCCATCATCTCTTCTCAGGTGGGGCTTCTCTGTCGTTTGGGCCTGGCAGTACATCTGCTGCTGTTGGATCTGCCTGGGGAGTTCTGTGGCCACATGGCTTATTCTTTCTGATCTCCTTCACTGATTGCCAAAAAAACCCCAACCAAACAGAAAAACCCCAACGAACAAAAAGCCGCCACCCGGCACCGTAACGAAAACAGCCTCAAGACAAAGCACTGATGTTAGTTTAGCCTCAGCAGTTACCATTTTATCAGCTTGGAGAAGGAGACACTTTCAAGAACGTTTACTGAGCACTTGTTAGTCCTCACAGGGCGATGCCATCCTCTTGCAGTCACGCTGACACAGTAGCTGGGCTGTGCGTCTTACAGCGGCTGCGGCTCTTCAGCTTCAGGTTTTTGTGTCGCCGTTGTGCCTGCTTTTCATCTGGCTCCTTTGGAACATTCATCTCTAGTTACGTGCTTGGACTGCTGAGGCAGCTTGCAATCCTTGCCACAAGGCTGTGCTGAGCCCTTTGTTTTTACGGGATGTCTTTGTTTGAGAGAGCTCTCTCCGAGGTCCGGGTGATACAGTTCTGCTCTTGGCAGGAATCATTTACAGTGGCCTCCAAGCCCAAATGCTGTTTATAAGCTTTTCAGCCACTGTTAATGGCTTGAGCAGGGAACACTGAATAAACCACTGGTGCTGGTTCCCTTTCTTCCTTCCCCATTCCCCCTGTGCCACAGGTATTGGAAGTCTGTGTATAATCCAGCCTTTCCACTTTCTTTTGCATGGTTGCGTACTGAGAATTGAAGTACGAGGTTTTTGCCTCAAAGGGAATGGCCTTGTCACAATTATGGGGTTATCTGTGGTTATTTCAGCATCTCTGAGCCTCAGAGCACTTTTAACACGGAGTGCCATTTGGGTAGCTGTCCCCAAAGAATGATCTTGGATGAGCAGATGACAGGTGAATGCAGGGGAAGAGGATAAACCGGCCTTGCTTGGTCTCAGCCAGCTGAACAAGTGACCCTTGCTTCCATGTTCTGCCCTGCAATAATACTGGGAGCAACTACAGAATAGATCAGTCCTGTGAAACATTAATAGGGGGCTCATCAGTAGTTAATACTTTTTATCTGTTGTGTGTTTCAAGGTTATTCTACATCCTTGTTATATTAAACATAAAACACTGGTAATGGTGCCAGGCTTCTGTGCTAGAACTATTTACCACGAAAACAAAATCTAAGTGTTTACTTCAGTGCTTTTTGCTTTTAATTTAGGAATCAAAGTGGCTGTAATTGAAAATAGTTGTAAATTGTGTGCAGCGTAGCTCTAGATTTTGCATATTGTTATCTCTGAGGTTAAGCTCAGTAGCTCAGGTGTGTGAAGACAGCGTCGCTTCATGTATGACATCTGAGGACATGGCTTGGTCACATTCTGCCCTGCTTAAGGGGCTTACTTTAAGGGCTACATGCCTTGGAAAGTAATGCTTTGTGGTTAGTAACTAAGCTTATGGTTGCACTGTAGCTGGGGTTATGTCCAGCTTACCCTCTTACCATTTGTTAGTACTCTAAGCTTAATTTTCATTTAATACTGTGCCACTTCGTTAGCATAACTAATGATGCTGAAACAGTCCTCCAGTAGCTTGGTGAAGATCTGACTGTCTCTGCAGACAAGAAGTCCACGGGATTCCTGTAGTGGCCAGGTAACTTAATAGAAGAAACCTTAAAAGCAGAGTACATGCATCTTGGAAGTAGATAATTCTTTAGATTGCAGTGGTTTTGTATCTAAGAAACAGTCTTAAGTGCCTATGAAATCAACTGATAAAGGTTATTAGCAGCATAGGCTGAGCAGCTGAGAACAGTTCCTCATGCTTGTTCCTGTCCCTGGACTTCCTCTGCCCTTGAGTCAGTACAAGCTTTTGCAAATGAGATGTGACAGACTGGCATGCCTCTTTTCAAAGCCTGCGTTCACAATTACCTTCAGGTAGTAGCAATAAGGAAAATACCATGTCTGCTAAACCACAGAAGTTTCTTTAATTCCTCTCTGTTCTGAATGAACTTCAGTACTCCCTTTTGCATACGCTTACGTATCTTTCTGTAAAGTACATCTAAATAACAAGATTGAGTGTGAAGCTGCTCTGAAACCTGTGAAAATAGAGGGAATAATCCTAAAATGCATTTCCAGAGTAAGTTTTAGTTCTGTTTCCCTGATGCTTGAAACTTTCATTTCCCTTTTCCACTGCATTATAACCTCTGGAAATACAACAGTGTAGATACATGCTTTCATCCTCGCAGCAGTAAGTCAGCCCTGTCTGTTCTGCTTCACTGCTTAGATTTTGCTTTTAAGAAGGACTAAAGTACTTTCTTTGGCAGGAGATGAGGACTGCAGGTTCTGGAAAAGCAGGAGAGATACTCAGTCTCTGAGATGGTCTCAGTTTTCACTTTAATCACCACGTAGATGGATGTTTCTTGCTTTGGCCTGTGGATTCATTTTGTACCTGCATGATGTTGGAAACGTGGGAAGAAGGCCAACCAGAGAACCTCCGAGCTCTTGACAAGGAGTGGAGCCTTTTGTGTAGATGCTGAGAGTTGTTTTACTTGTGACTGATACTTTAACGTATATAAATAAATCATTTGTATTCTGTCATTCTAAGAATCAAATCGAAGCTCTATTGGTCTGTCAGCTGGAATTACTGCTTGCGTTAGTTTTTAGATGAGCAGTTGAGGTGTCTGTTCTCTGGCTTTCACCGCTATTCCTTTGTCCAGCTGCATGCAACCATTTTCGTAACTAACTTCAGATGTAAAGCTCTAAGTTCTCTCTCATTTCCTTTCCCAATTCTGATGCTTTTCTCTTTTTTCTCTGCTTGCTATTCTTGGTTTCCTGTGGCAGCCTTCTGACTACAGTTGTTACCTTGGGTCAGGATCTCGGGCATCCTCAAGAGCCAGCTCTGCTCGGGCCAGTCCAGTGGTGAGCTCCTCTATTTTTCATTGTTACTGAAGTGTTTAATTCCTCTCCAAGGGTTTTTTTTTTTTTTTTTTAATACAGAAAGTTGAGTCTCTTGTGTGATAGTTCCTTATGGAATTAATTGGACCTTCTGGGCAATCCTGAAGACGAAGGCGTAAACCAGATGAAAAATCAGAAAACCAAAGTAATTTCTATGCAGATACACGTTTTTACAACAGAAAGTGCACTTTGGACTCATGTGACTGCTGGTTTTTTTATTAAGTTGGGCATAAAACACCTCAGCAAAGGTATTGTGAAAAGTCTGTGGTGTTGCTGCTAGTGCCACATCTCCTCTGGTTAATAAAATGAGGAAACCCTAAATCTTACTGCAGCATGCAAGTAGTTCCGTTTCTCTATGTCGAGCAGTATTTTGGGGATGTGTTGCTGCAGGGCTGCCCAGAGATTGGATTTGAACATACTGTTGGGCTGTAGATTACCAGGCCTTGTAGAGCCTTTAGCATGGTGGAGTGCTGGAAGGATTACGTGTACCTGGCACGTTGAGCATCATGAATTCCTATGTAGTCATAGCTAAAGAAGACTCAAATAGCAAAGGCTTGTCCAACCTCTGTGACTTTTCCCCCCTGCTTTTTATAGATAGAAAGTAATTGTCTTCCATTTGTTCAGTGGTATTGGATATCAATACACTGATGGTGGCTTCCATTATTTGTATTTTGCATGCAGTCTGGCTCACTGGTGCCAGTTGCTTACAGTAGTCACAAAATGCAGCTTTCCCCTCTGTGGGAGCTGGGGGTGGGGGGTGGATTTCTTGGTTTTTAGTTCTCTGCTTACACTTGGGACTGTTTGTGTGCATGTGGCTGGAGGTGGTTTGCTGCTGGAGACGTGCTGGGCTGAAGCTGTTCTGCAGGGAGACAACAGGCACTTTTAGTTTGTTTGTTTATTTATTTTGAATTAGTGGCTTGTTGAAGGATGTGAAGAGCTTCTGTTATTTCCCTGGCCTTGAAGATGAGCTGGGAGTTAATGCCATAGTGGGTCTAAAAGGCACCACTGCAGGAGCTTTGCTTCTCCTAATGCGAGGTAGTACAAGCCTTGGTAACGGTGTGACGTTGCTCTTTAAAGCTCTAAATACTACATGGGACCAACACAGCAGCACCCTGTGATTTCCCACTCCCCCTCCTTTCTTTCTGTATTAAACAGACAGTGCCTTTTCCTGTAACTCATGGTAAGGAGTCACTTACCCTGCCTTTTACTAAGAGAGGTATCAAGGTGTTTTGGTAATATTTTCAGTTGTGCACTTGTTCTTGGCAGTAAAGATGCTGAAATAGAGCCCTGTCTTCTCAATGGGCTTAGCAGTATATTGCTTCCACTCATACAGTTAGGAGATGTCACCTGCTTGGACTTCCTAGAGGAAGAATGAAAGATCTCCTTGAATAATGGTGATAACTTATGAGAGTAAATAAAGCGGCTGTTCTTGTCTGTATTGGTAATCTACATTAAAATTGTTTTAATGCTCCTAACCCCCAAAACTGAATCATAGAATCATAGAACTGTTTCTGTTGGAAGGGACCTTAAAGCTCCTCCAGCTCCAACCCCTGCCACGGGCAGGGACACCTTCCACACGAGCAGGGTGCTCTTTTCCCCTCGGGCTTTGAACATGGCCGGGGATGGGGCAGCCACAGCTTCTCTGGGCACCCTGTGCCAGCGCCTCAGCACCCTCACAGGGAAGAGCTTCTGCCTCAGAGCTCATCTCAATCTCCCCTCTGGCAGGTTCAAGCCATTCCCCTTGTCCTGTCCCTCCATCCCTTGTCCAAAGCCCCTCTCCAGGTTTCCTGGAGCCCCTTTAGGCACTGGAGCTGCTCTAAGGTGTCCCCTTCAGGAGCCTTCTCTTCTCCAGCTGCCCCAGCCCAGCTCTCTCAGCCTGGCTCCAGAGCAGAGCTGCTCCAGCCCTCGCAGCAGCTCCGGGGCCTCCTCTGGCCTCGCTCCAGCAGCTCCACGTCCCTCTTGTGCTGTTCCCCAGAGCTGGATCAGGGGTGCAGGGGGGGGTCTGCCCAGAGCACAGCAGAGGGGCAGGATCCCCTCCCTGGCCTGCTGGTGATGCAGCCCGGATCACTGGGCTTCCTGCCTGAATGTATCAAGCTTTATTGATTCTGCTTTATGTTCCTTCTGATATTTACCCACATAAAGCTTTGATTCCAAGGTTACATTTTAAATTGCTGGTGGAGTAGAAAGGAAAGGGAAATAATTGTTGGGTTGAAAAGCTGAGTTTCTAGTATGCTTATGCCTCTTGAGAGCATGATAGTTTACAAAACCCATATACTGTAATCATGAGTGCTTAACAATGAAGTTAAATAGGATTTCTTATGATTATGGACAATATGAGGCAGAAAATCAAAACTGAACTCTTGCCAAGTCTGATTATAATGAGAAATCATATATTGAGAGTAGAGAATGATTCAGTGTAACTTGCTAAATTTAAGCAAATAATATCTTGTCCCTACAGCACTTAAATTTTGTCCCTTTTTCCCCTTCTACCACCATTCATTAAACAGTGAGCAGAAAGTGACAGTAGTTTGCCTGCTGTGCACAGCTTTGTCAGGCTGTGTTCCCATGCTTGTAATACAACAAAAGCCAGGAAAATACATAAATACAGTATGTGAATATATTTGGTCTTTGTATTTTAAAGAATTCACTATATCTGCATGAAGTTTGTTGTTTGATTGTCTTTAACATTTTCCCAGTTATCCCCCCTAGTAGTTACTGTCTGCCCTCCTTTCAGTTACTGCAGATATGTGTGGTTTAATGGTAAAGGATTACACTCCATATCTTAACAGAGCAAACATCAGGCCCATCTGTGCAGATGGAGGTAAATCTTGAGCCTGTCATGTGTAGGCTGAGATGGGCTTTTTAATACGAATTGCTGGTTTTTTTCTGATTTTAAATTAATAAACTACTAGTGAAAAACAATTATTTATACATTTAGCCTCAGAATGTGATAGTATTTGTCTGAAGACTTTCTGAGCAAAATAGCTTTTTCCATTTGAAGAAGTTGATCATGTTCTCACGAGAAATGAAGAGGAAGACAGTAAGAGAATTCTCACGGAAGCAGTTATCAGCATGCTCAAGCTTTGCCTTCTCTCCCCTACACGTAAATTCTTTATGGTAGGCTTGTATCGTAGCCCATGCCCTGGCAGTGTGGGTGTGCCTTCGTCCCCTCCAGGGTAAGGATTCGCTGCATCGCTGACTTGCATTTCAGAGACTGATAAGTTTGTTTGAGCGATGACGTTTGGCATGACACTCATTCCTGAGCAAGGATACTTCTGACAAACCCACTCTAGACCTGCCAGATTTCAGCAGTGTTTTCTTCTCCCTGCTGCATATTAAAGGCTTATTGCTAATTGCTAGTGTTATGGTGGCTCTCACTGGAAAAGCACGCAGGAACGCTGTGTTACTGCCTGTCCCAGCCCAGCCGATCAACCCGGTAAGATGGGGAGTGCAGGAGGGGTTACGCTGACTGCAGTACATCTACTTTTTTTTTTCCTTTAAATCCTAGTTTCTGTAGACACCATCCTGTGTCAGTGCTACTGATCGTAGGAGTTTTTCTTCCATGTGGGGCATATTTCCATTTCAAACTGGGCTGTATGACTTTAAGAGCAGGAAGTGATCTTAATTTGATTTCTCACCCAAAAAAACCCCCTTGCTTTTATGAGGAAGTTGATCTAAGTGCAGGACCTTAGATGGAGCCAAGTAGTGACAGCCACATACTGAACACACTGAAGTTGTTCCTATACCTAAGTGTGGTATTAGGCCCTATTAAACTGCAAGTGGTTTGGAGTTCCCTTCTTTAACCTTGTAGAGGAGGCTGGAAATCGTGCCTCAGTCCTGATTCTTAAATAGCTCTTTACTAGGAGCTGGAGCGTGATGTTTAACTCTCTCCCAGGGCCTCTGGTCTTTCCAGTAGGTGTTTGAGACTCATTGGATGCACTGTGGCAGTGCTGGCGGGTCTCTGATTTTGGCCTCAGTGCTCACTGGTGGCAAAGAGTTTCAAGGGTTAAACTGCGAGCTCTGTACTGCAAAGTAGAGAAACACTTTTTCAGACATTACATTCTTATCTGTGAAAAATAGGCAACAGATCCATATAGAGACTTGTGGGGTGGTTTGGTCGTGTTGCTTCCAGCTGCAGTAAGCCTCTGATGTTGCTGACGTTTCTTTGTAATGTGGCTCTGGATTTACTCTGAAATCGCTGTCAGAAGGGGCTGAGCTCTGATCCTGTTGTACTTACTTTGTGGAGAACAACCCATCCTCTTGCCAAAACAAAGGTGTGCATGCTGGAGTGCCATGGAAAACTACTTCCTTTTCCTGCTTTTTTTTATGCACTAAAGTACGAATTGCACAAGTTGTTGGTGAAGAGGAAGGTATCCTATTTACTACAAGGGTGCTGAGGCGCTGGCACAGGGTGCCCAGAGAAGCTGGGGCTGCCCCATCCCTGGCAGTGTTCAAGGCCAGGTTGGACACAGTGGCTTGGAGCAACCTGCTCTAGTGGAAGGTGTCCCTGCCCGTGGCAGGGGTTGGAACTGGATGAGCTTCAAGGTCCCTTCCAACAGAAACCAGTCTGGGATTCTGGGATTCTGGTTTTACAGACAGAGCATACCTCTGTGGAAGTGAAAATTGTATAATGTTCTATGACTCTAGTGCCATTAGGTGAATTCCTCTTAAGATGCCCTCTTCCAGCAACTATTCTGTTAGTCCTTTATATTTGCATGCAGATAAGTTGCAAACCCAGGATATTTGTATAAAGTGCTATGCTGAGTACAGTACTGTGAAGGTGGAGAGGTTGGTTTTGGTCTGTTTAATCATTATAGAATTCTTTACTGAACGATAATACAGCAGGTAAGTATTTTGGGCAAGAATTTTGTGCAGTTTCAAGTAAATCCCTTTTTTCCTGACCTTTCTCTCAGATTTCTTGCTGGATCATGTGCCAAAGGGCTTATTGGGGACAGGGTGAAAGCTGAAAACCTGGGGTGCCCTCTGGTGGCTGACTGCTGTTGGGAAGCACCATTTATCTTTTTAGAGGAACGATAGATACTGTGAATACATTAATTGAAAGATGAGTAGAATGAAAACTATATAAAATATTAATCTAAAATAGACCTCTGCCTTTCTACAAGGCACTCTTCATAGATCTTGGTGTATCGCTGCCACATAACCATAAAATTAAATGCTGCTCATTTCAGGCTGACTTTTTGCTTAGGAAAGTGTTGTGTAGCAGGAGGCATCTTTGTAATGAAAGGATAGTGCATTAGAACGAGGAACTGGCTTTTTTCAAAACGAACTAGGTTCTAGAATGTTAATATTTAAATAAGCTGGCAGTGGTAATTACTGGTTGTGGCGAGAAGGCCCTCAGAGCCTGCCATGCACCGCACCAAATGGATGTATGTATGAGAGCATCGCTCAGGGAAGTGAAATCTCCTGTGGTTTTATTCCTTTTTATTTTTAAACCACCCCGAACTTCAGAAGTTACTTGATAGCTTTAGTTATTAACCTTTATACCCCCTCAGAGAGTTATTAAAGATTGTTTTGCAGTGAATGTGCAGCAGGCTTCACAGGTATGGTTATGAGTGCTCTGAGCAGAACTGTCTACTGTGTGCTTACCCCTACCACACTGTCTTCAGCATCTTCCCCTTCAGAAGTGAAAGCTTTTATTTGACTGATAATGCATCAGTAAAACAATATCAGTACTTGTTCCCTTCTTTATCTTAGTAAAGAACATTCTGCAAATGTCTTAAGGAAAAGAGTATCTCGAGTCATGCCCTGAACCCATACAGTAGATTTTAGTCTGGTCCAACTCCAGACTGAATTTCTGGAGGTAGATCTGTGTAGATACACTGATCTTTGGTAACACGCCAATATTTACACTGTCTTGATAAACAACAACATAGTGTTTGGCCACGCTTAGAAGGCTGCCAAATCCACAACTTGGAGTTGTCTGGCATGAAAATAGGAGGCTGTTTGCAAAAGGCAGTCCATCTTGTTTGTTGGGTCTGAACTGAAGTAACTGCCTTCATTAGTGACCTTCTCTGACTGCAAATTCAGATTCCTTCCTCTCCCCCAGTACTTTGTCTCTTCAGTGTTCAGTTTATAATCTAGTGCGTTAAGTCTGGCTTTTACTTCAAAGCTTAAGTCTTAAATTTCCTTAATGCTAATAATAGGGGATTTATGATACATGTTGTCAATGTAAAAAGCCGATTTGTAATAGATACCTCTTAGTTCTGGGATTTTTTTCCATAGGGTGCCATTGGTGATAAGAAGAAAAATGAGTGGGATCATCCACGTATTGTTCTGTATAATTCAAAGAAAAAAACCAACCCTGTGCCAAATATGGACTGATTGGAAAGAGCTGTAGGTTTTGAGTGTATTTTCAATGACACTAACTCTCCAT
>NW_009927372.1:0-26860 GCF_000696875.1 Nestor notabilis | reverse complement strand
TAACCCCCCCCCCCCACCCCCCCCCCCCCCCCCTTCCCCTGGCCTGGATCTCTCCTGATTTTTTTCCCCAGTCATTTCAAAACCACTCCTCCCTTTGGCTTTCAGGCTCTTGGTCTGGGGAAGCCAGGAATTTCCTCACAATCTTTTGGGAAACCATCTTGACTGTGGTGCTGAATGTTCCCAGAAGAGGTTGACATGGTCTGGACTTCATGAGTTCTGCTGAGCCTCTAATTTCACTCAGACCCTTTTACACAGTTCCGCTTTAGATGGAGATACCTATGGAAAGAGTCTGGTTTGAATCACTCCTGCTTTTGGGAACTTGTATATTTTGGTTTTTTGCAGAGCAGGAAAAAGTTGATAGGATGGATTCCCATCAAGGAATAAACCAAATCTTTTCAGAGTGTATGTGGGCTTTATTCTGTAACTTTCTTCTGGAACATTTGTGTTGTCAGTATTGATGGTAATTTTCTGTACTCCTAAATGCTACTTTGGCTCTGGTTTACTTCTTGTAGACTAGTTCTAGTACAAGATCTCCGTTCAAAATTAGTAAATTCCAGCAAAGTACTAAAACTATAAGAGTCGTCTGTTTCAACTTTGAACTGGTTGCTGGTATTTGACTTGAGGATCAGGTTTTGTTGTCTCAGCCTTTCTTGGGTCTCTACTGGAAGCTGCAGTCACCTTTCATCCTGAGCAGAGAATACTTAGAGAGTTTTTAAGCTTTAGATTTCTATTCTTCCCCCAGCCCCCACCCTCCCCTCCATTCCTGTTCTTCTTCTGGGAGCTGTGCAGACACAGTCAGTCCTTCAGGTCTGACTTGGTATCTTGATGTCTGGAATGGGGAGGGTGTGCTGGCGGGCTTCAGACGTAGCCCTTTTTCAGTTAAGGTCCATAAAATAATGTAACTTCAAGAAGCTATCTTGGTCTGGACATCTACTGACCTCTCAGTTGAACAACTTCACCTCTCTACTCAAGTAAATTGCTATTTGGGCTTCATTTGAGGCATATTTTTAAACTGACCCAAAGTAAGTAAGCAGTGTCTGCCTATATCAGCACAGCAGTTGCATACAGCTGGTTTTGTGTCCAGGATAAGACATCTGGGGCTTTGAGTTCAAGCCCATTGTATTCTTGCTTTGTTAACTCATAGATCACATGCCATCTTCATGTTTGAAACATTGTCATGTAGAATACGGGGAAAAAGTATTCCTCTGTCTTATTTAATAGACCATATAGTTCCTACCAATAACTATATTCCACTTAATTACATGGAGCTCAGAAACTTGAGATGAATTGTCCAGTCAGGCCACAGCAGTTCTGAGTGAGCTGGTTGCTTTTTAAGTGCCTACAAATTGCTAAAGAAGAGTCTTTTACAGGTTTAAGAATTCCCTTTCTGATATCTTACTGCCTTTACTTGTCCTTTTTTCATTACATTAATAAATCCTTCTAAATCTTTGTTTTACAGATTGAGGAAAGGCCAGAAAAAGACTTTGAGAAGGTAAGAAGAATCTTATGAACTATTCTGACAATAGTGCTTTCTTCACATTCTTTTTAGTAGACAGAACTCACAGTAAGTGTACACAAATCTTCTATAAAACCCATTCTGGGGCATAAAATTGAACTCATAGAATCCCAGCCTGGTTTGTGTTGGAAGGGAGCTTAAAGCTCCTCCAGCTCCAACCCCTGCCACAGGCAGAGACACCTTCAATTAGAGCAGGTTGCTCCAAGCCCCTGTGTCCAACCTGGCCTTGAACACTGCCAGGGATGGGGCAGCCACAGCTTCACCCTGTGCCAGTGCCTCACAGGGAAGCACTTCTTCCTAGTATCTGATCTAAATCTTCCCTCTGTCAATTTAAGGCCATTCCCTCTTACCCTGTCACTGCATGCCCTTTTAAAAAGTCCCTCTTCAGATTTCTTGTAGGCCCCCTTAAGCTATGGAAAGAAATTGTTGGAACCTTCCTTTATTACATTTTTGAAGTTGAACTGGTGATTCAGCTGTTAAGTAGTTGACCTTCCAGCTGGCCTGAAACTGGGTTAGGCTAAGTCGCATGAATACTGTGTTTGTTTATTAGATTTTAATTACAGTATTATGTAAAAATGAATAATTAATAATAAAGGAGGAGAGCACTGCAGTAGTGTGAAAATGGCTTAATGCAGGACCCTCAGTACAGTAAAACAGTTAATGTGGCTACTGCTGCAGAGCAGATAAGCATCCGTCAACGGAGAAGAGCTACAAAGTGTATTATGACAAGTTTTGAAAGTATCTGGCAAGATGACACTAGCCCCTAAAGACTTTTTGTCTAATTAAGAATTGATAGTTGGAAGCTAAGTTATGCAAACTCCTATTACAGTAGTGTTTAAATACATCTGATCTGTCTTTTCTCATTAGTTTTCCTTGTTAAATCTTGATCAGATCTTCGTAATTTAGAAGTGCGAGGGTTGGTAACATGTATATTCAAACAACCAAGCAAGCTACAAATGCACAATGTATCGTGAAAATAAAAGGTTCTAACCATTTGAAACTGTGTGTAATTGTAGGGAGCACGCACTGTCTCAAGTTTATCAGCAGCTACCTTAGCTTCTCTGGGTGGGACTTCTTCACGAAGAGGCAGTGGGGATACGTCCATCTCTGCCGATACAGAGGCATCTATTAGAGAAATAAAGGTGAGAAATACTTCAAACCAGCATAAATTATTAAATATCCTTGAGACTTCTTTCCAGAAAAGAAACTGGCTTGTCTCCCCCTCCTGTCAGTTCTGCCACCATCAATTGTATGCTGTAAATGAGAAATGAAGAGCTGTGCTAGAGACATGCTGCTGGGAGCTAGTGTGTATTGCAGGAATATTTGAGTGAACTCCTACGGTGTATGATAGCAGAACAGACTGATCATAATAGACACATCTCATCCTAACCTAATGAAGTAGGAAATGGTCTTAACAGAGCACACTGACAGGAGATGGAAATAAGGAAAGAAGCACTGCACTTGCTGGATGTTAAGTTGGGGAGGGGGCTGTATTTTTGTAATCTAATTTATGATTCTGTGAATTTGGACACATTAGCAAATAGCTACACAGTCCAGTGTCCATGTCATTGAGTGCTAGTCAGGGTAGTCCATAGCTAAAGTGGTTTTGGAATCTGTTGGGTTTTTTTAATGCTCCCTTCTGAACACTCTTATAAAATGGGGAATCTGAATTCTGTTAACTTTCATGCATCTGACTTAAAACTCTGCTGAAATGACAGCCAGTTAAAACATCTGGATTTGTATTAGGACCTCTGGGTCCCAGTTTCAGCACTGTTAAACAGCTGAAAGTCATTTGCTTGTGATCAAGGACAAAAGAGGAGAGAGACTGGAAAATAGGACTTCTAATTAAATGTTGTGTGACAGATGATGTTCATAGTGCTGCCTGTAATTCAGGCTTGCTTTGGCAGCCCTTACCCCTAACACCAGAGTTCCTCAAAGAGCGAGGTAATTGGTAGAAGGGGCAGAGGAGGGCTGTGTGCCTGGGCTATGTAACTGCTGGAGCCTTTGGAGCTGGCTCTGCATCTTGTCCTTAAATTGAAGATGTCCAGAAGAGAGTTTTGGGTGGGTTTTGGGTTTGTTTTGGGGTTTTTTTTCCCAGTCAGGAAGAGCAGAATTTAGCATAAACTTGTAAGCGAGAAATTTCCATGTCTGGTGAGGCTTCAGTTTAGGATCAGACCCTTCACCTGTGTGGTAGAAATGCTCAAATGAGAATTTGGAACACTCGCCATTCCCTGTCGGCTGCGCTTCTGCCTGTTCCTTTGTGGCATCATTTACCTTTCTCACCATTTCTCTCAGGATATCTATGAGTTAAAGAACCAGATTCAGGATGTAGAAGGCAAATACATGCAGGGACTGAAAGAAATGAAGGTACTGGTTTATTGCAGCCTGGCGTGTGATCATTAACACTAGCTAAACATGCAGAGAGTCCATGTGAGACCTAGCACTGACCCTGCATGCTTTTCTTCCTTCTGGGAGGGGTTGCAACTTGTGTGAAAAGCATTCCGTGAACTGGAAAAATACCTGTTCCGACCTTGAGTGGTTGTGGGGAAAAATGCTGCCATCTGTTAACTGAAAGGCTGCTGATTACTGTTGCATGTTGCCTTTGCTGTTTGGAAAGGTAGTAATTTTGCTAGCAAATTAAAATTACTAGGGGTTTTTTTATATATAGTTTTCTAATCCAGGAAACCTCCCGACATTGGAAGATGAGCTAGAACTCATGTCATACACTTCTATGAAAAATTGGAGTTTAAAAGCTTGTATGTTTTTTTTTTTCTTTGATAAGGACCAGCATAACTTTGGGAAGCTGGAAACCTGTGCCAGTGTCTCACAAGGAAGAACTTCTTCCTAATATCTAATTTAAATCTCCCCTCTGACAGTTTAAAGCCATTCCTCCGTGTCCTGTCACTGCATGCCCTTGTAAAAAGTCCCTCTTCAGACCTATTGTAGGCCCTTTTAGAGTCACTTTTAGTATATCCCTTTTCAATTCATGTCTCTTAGACTGTTTTTTGTGGTGAAGATGCTAAGAAAACAAAGCATAGCATGCTGAAAGAGTGGTGCAGCAACTACATCCACTTCTTACTTGCATCTACTTCCTTTCCAGTTACTTTCTGAGGTTTGATCCTAACACTGTTTCCAAATCCTGGTGGCTTTCCTGTGCTTGGTATTTCTCATCCGCGGTCTGGAAAGTGCACCAAAGCACAGTTTGTGTTTGGAACTGTACAAATTCACATCCTTAAAGGCAAATTATCTTACCTCTCAAAACAAATGTAAACTGAACTGGTTCAGACTTTCAGATGATTTTTGTTATCATCTCAATACTATAATTCCCAGTTCTGTTTATTGAATGAAAAAGGAAGTATATGAAACTCACCTGTGCTTTAGATGTACTTATTAGGATTAGTTAAGTTGCAAGAGAAATTGCTTGACCTGTAAACTAAAACCTTGATGTGTGTGCCCTCCTTGTTTGCATATTTGCACTGTTTTATGTAGCTCATTTCTGTATTAAAACCAAATATTGCAAAGTTTGACTTCACAACACAGAGAATTATCCTGATCTTTATTTTGCCATCATTTATTGTTAAAAATATCCCAGTATCTTATATTGAGGCCAGGTTGGTAGGAGGAGTTTTTGTGATACTGGGAATTGGAACTTGCAGAATAAGTTTGTAAAGAAGGGATGAGATCCAGAAAACCTAATGAAAAATGATACATCAGGTCATAGAAGCTGCAGTTTTTTCACCATGAATTCTAATTCCTGAGTCAGTATATTCACACTTCAGGGACCCCTGCACGCTTCACTTTGTGTGAAGTGGCTATCAAACTGCCTCAATTTAAGGCCTAAGGTCATCTAAAATGATCTTAAATCAAGCCCAGTTTACCTTTAAAGAAAAAACCCCGATGTTCCTACATGTCATCTTCAGCAGCTGCTTTGAGCTGCCAACCTGCAGGGGCAGGGGAGGAGGGAGAAGGAAGAAAACTGGGAAGGCAGAAGCTGAAGCAGCAGAGAACAGGAAACATTTTATCCGCCCTGAGGTAAGATTCCTTGCTTGTAGACAGAAGCCTGGTGGGACAGGGAGGTTCTCCTCACCTTGGGACACTTGGTAAGCCTCTCTAGCGCTTGGTTACACTGGTTTCCCTGGGAGTACTGAGCATACTCGTGGTTTAGTATTTAATGTTCTTGTTGAAGGTCTCGGTTGGCAAAATACCCTTTATAGCTGACTGTGGGTGCTGATTCTTTGCAGGACTCTCTAGCCGAAGTTGAAGAGAAATATAAGAAGGCTATGGTGTCAAACGCTCAACTGGACAATGAAAAAACAAATTTCATGTACCAAGTGGATACCCTGAAGGATGCGCTCTTAGAGTTGGAGGAACAGCTGGCAGAGTCCAGGCGGCAGTACGAAGAAAAAAGTAAAGTATGTGTCATAGCACTGGCATGTTATACAACAGGGAGGGGTTCTGGGGGGCCAGAGTCCTTTGGGAGGAGGCAACCAAAATGCTATTCAAGATTTTAACTAAGTTATTGGTTTAGTTACTGTTAAAGCAAGTGGAATAGCAGCATGTTGTGTGCTTGTGGTCATTCAAGTGGAAATCTTCCCTGAGTTTATGTCTTGTAAAGCAGTTTCTGAAGCAGTTAAGAAATATTTTAGATGGTAAGGCTATATGGATATTATCACATGTCCTTTTATAGTCCATCTTTAAATTCAGAGGGGTTGTTCATAGTGACTTCTGGAGCATTTTTGCATACAACGGTCTCTTCAGAAGGTTGGGAGAGAGCTGTGCAGCTGCACAGTTGAGTGTTCAGTTAAGTTTAACATTAATTCAGCATCTGACAGCTAGTGAGTTGGTGTTAAACAATAAAGCTGGGGCTTGCGTTAGCTTTTCAGAGCTGGCTTTTTAGCTTGGGGCATTTGACTGTAGTGCACTTCAAAACACAGTTCCTGGAAGGTAAGTGTGGTATGAGGGGTTTTTTGTTGGGTATTTTTGGTGCTTCACTGGTTTGTTGTTTCATTCTGGGGGGGGTTGGTGTCTAGCTAACTTTTACTACATGGCTATGTGGAAGGGTTAAATTCCCATCCATTCATCTGTGAAGTCCTTAAGATCTGCAATGCTCACTGCCAGCCTGCTGCTCAACTTAGGAAACTGGCTAATTGATGTCTGTCAATTCTGTATTTGTTGGAATAATAGTTTCTTAGAAAAAGGACAAATAAGATTGTGCAAAAAATTGTACTCTTCTGGGACTGTGATTAGAGGAATATTCAAGAATTGCATTGCAATAAGCATTTTCCTTGTGTTTGGGCTTATTTTCTCTTTTTTTTGGTGGGATGCTATTTTTGGTCAATAAAAATCTCATGAATATCTCATTATAGGAATTTGAGAGGGAGAAGCATGCTCATAGCATATTGCAATTTCAGTTCATGGAAATCAAAGAGGCTTTGAAGCAAAGAGAAGAAATGCTTGCAGTAAGTAACTTTTTTCCTTTAATGGCTTCTTTGATTGGGGTATTCCCAGTTAGCCATAGGAGTGTGGAACGTGAGGCATGGAGAATTTTATTCCCTGCTCACGTTTCTCACCTGAAGAAATCGGAGTGTTTCAGTCCAAACAGGTTTGGAGCTGGCTAATGGAAATAGCACTTTCCTAAATATTAGCTGAAGCTGGACTTCTTTTTTTGCCTTGTCTTGAAATAAGCTGTGTTTTGCCAGCTGTTTGGGGAGATGCAGAGGAAACCGACAGAACAATCTTAATTGTCTTAAGTCAACTTGTGACTTGCAAGACTGTCTTCAGGAGCGTAGGTTTAGCTCAAATGTCAGAAATGGTACATATGTAGATGCTCGTAGCACCTGACTTGTTTCATTCTTTGGCATCACTGTGATCTTGATCTTGTTTGTTAACCTGTTATCTGCTTTCTGTCTTCTTGTTTTGTTCCTGTCTCTCAGGAAATCCAACAGCTGCAACAGAAACAGCAGAGCTATGTCAGGGAAATTTCTGATCTTCAGGAGACAATAGAGTGGAAAGACAAAAAAATAGGGGTAGGACTGTCATCTCCTCCAATGTTCAGAGTGGTTCTGTTGTTCCTCCAGCTGACCCTGCTTTTGCAAAACCTCATGAATATAATCCTCCTTAGTGACTTTGCTTTGTGTGGCTCTTTCTGTATGAACAGTGAACGAGCAAATAGAAAATTTTTTCTTTGGCAAGTACCATGAAATTCAATAAAAATTCAGCAGCGGGTCTGATTTCAAAACCTGGGGTCATTTATTTGCTGTTGCACCATTTGTATTTGCCATATTGAGAAAGGAACTGCTATTTTTAATGCAGTTCCATCAGCACTGAATTTTTCCTTATTCAGATTTAATCTGCAGACTGAGCAGAAACAGAAGTAGTATAGAGCTATTTATGGGCTATTGGGATGAAAGTCTTTAAACCTCTCTTGCTTCTCATCCCTTCCCACAGGGTCCCATCAAAGGCAAATGAGAATCCACTCTTAAGAAAAACATGGATTTCTTTTCTAACAATGTGCCAAAAGACTTTCTGAGTATAGAAGGAAAAAGAAATCTGGCAAGTTGCCCATTGTGATGTTTGCCATGTCCAATGACTTGTAGCAACCTGAAACTCAGAACTGTGTAATTGTTGTTACTGGTCTACTTGTACTTCCATAGAAATATTGGGGGGGTCAGTAGCAAACTGCATTTGCACGTGGTACATCTGGGTCTAAAGATGACTTAATGGTAGCTTTCAAATTAATTGAAGTGTACTGCACCCGATAGAACAACCGTGGAATAAAAAGGCGGTTAAAATCTGCTGGTTTGCTTTCAAGCTGTTCTGTTAACACATGGGAAGGGCACTGTGTCTTCAAGGGGCATGTTGAAGTAGTATGGATATGCATTAACTTGTCTAGCAGATACGAGTGGATCCTCATTTGAAGGATCCCTAAGGAAGGATTGGGCTCGGAATGTCTTCAGTAGGAATTCCTGGTTATTGAGTAAGCTGTGCCTCTCTTGGGATTGAAGCTTATCTGTGTGTATGTAAACTTGGTCCTTTAATGTGTAAACTTTACCTTTTTCATACATGCCACTTCCATCAATCTCTGAATATCTTAAATCTGCTCATTCCCCTTTGCACTTGCTTTTCATGGTCTTTACTTCTCTCCCTTCCTTTCTTTGCATCTTCCTCGCCCTCTGTCTGTGTTGGGAACTCAGGCGTTAGAGAGGCAGAAAGATTTCTTTGATTCCCTAAGGAGTGAGCGGGATGACCTTAGAGATGAAGTGGTTGTGCTGAAGGAGCAACTGAAGGTATGCAAGAGGAGTGAAAGAAACTTATATTCAGCTGCTGACCTTTCCCTTCTGTACATTTGTGCAGAAAATTTGAATCCAGCTCAGCAGCAAGAACTCTTATTTATGTTGCCTATAAGTTGCCATTTCAGGAATTTTCTACATAAAGTCCTTCCCTCTAATACTGACTCTGAACTCGTGACAGAAACTGTAGTATTAAGTAGTTGCTTTTGTAGAAGATGCTTCTCTGAGGAACATTTTATGCAGCAAATGTATGTTTAAAGAAGAAAAGAGCTGGGATCACATGCTTTTCACATAATGGCCAAACTGAAAACTGTGATATTCTGTGCTCTTTTCTGACTTCCAGCCATGTTTAGTGGAACAATTGAAGCAATTGTTTATTGAGAATATCAAGGACAAGAACACTTGAACAGTCCCACCCTTTCTGAGCAGCAGACCCTAAAGCATTGCTTTTACTTCTCCACAGAAACATGGAATAATCCCAGATTCTGATGTAGCCACCAACGGGGAGACATCAGACGTTCTTGATAACAAAGAACACTTGGATTCTTCCAAAACTGTTCCAGGCATAACTCAGGCATTGAAGACTGGAGGGGATGGGATGTTAGGTAAGTGCTGTATATCGTTTCATATCTTTCTGTCTGTCCATTCATTCATCTTTGCTTGGAGTTTGGGCATTTGTTTGTGGGACAATTAACACATCACGCAGCATGCTACATGTTAAATCACTTCCTGTGCATTCTTCCGCTTCATTTTTATTACTGGTTCCAAGTATTTTGTGCAGTTTCCTGCAAATTTCCCGTTCAGGGTGATAAAGGATGAGAATAGAAACATTACATTACAGAAAACTGGCAATCATTCAGATTCCTATTTAAACCCTCAATTTGAATAGTGCCCCAGAGCAGTCCTCCTGCTGTGCAGTCGTTTTCAGCACATACGTTAAAGAATCAGGAAAACAAAACAAAAAGAACTTGTTTGTTGGTTCATTTACATACCCAGGATGCTGTGTCTGCTGAACAACAGTGCTGGGCACTGTTAAAACACACTAATGTATGAATTCTTCGTCCTTGGTATCCTGTACTACTGAGCAGTTAATATTAACACTTCCACATTTTTACTTGTTATGTTAACACTGTTAAGTTCAAAGAGTATAACTGAGATGGATAGAAGATGGATAGATTCAGAAGAAATCTGGTTGGCAAAACCATTCTTATGCAGTGGTAATGAATGGCCACTCTGAGAACTGTTATACTAGTGTAAGGAAAGGGAATGGTAATTATTTGTTGTTGTTGTTCTAAATGAACATACTAATAAATAGCAACAGGCAGTCAAATGGTGCTTTGAGCTTTTGACTGCTTTTTCCTCAGTCAGTTTTTGTGTGCAAACAATACGGAACACGAAAACCAAGGTAAGGGTATATTTTTAAGTGTAGTATGTTCTCTCTCTCCTTATTCTGGGTTGGTTGGGTTTTGGGGTTTTTTGTGACCCAAAAGCTAACTGCTGAAACCACAAACGTTGTTTTAATCCCTGTTGCTTCTAAATTACAAGTTGAAGCAAAACTGTTCAAAAAACCTCCCCAAACCCACAGAAGTCCCTATCCATTTGGATGGATCAAGTGGCTGTAAAGGGCACTAAGTATACCTGAGCTTTGGTAATGCTGAACAGCTGAACCATTTGCTTGCCAATCAGATTTTGCATGTTCACCATGCAAAGATCACAAGATCATGATGCCTGTTCATGACACTCAGGAACAAAATATTTCTGAATAACCCTTCATTACTTCATTATAATGGCATCAGACACACACTCCTGCACGCACAGAGTGGTGTCAGGATTGAAGTTGTAAAAGTTATTGCTGAAGGGAAAATAATCTTCACTGTAGTGTTACCTCTGCAAGTGTTACCGCTCAATTGCACTGCTTGAAACAGTTGTTCTCAGCTACAGAAGCTGTAATTCACACAGCCAAGAGCAGAAATCTTTTACTTTACAAAAACTCAAGTCAACACCGAAGGCTTCTCGCTTTGAGAGGGTGGTGGTGAATTTCACTGATCAAAAACCTGGACCCTGACTAATTCAGTCACTGCTTTGCCTCACGTAATTGGCAAAAGCTGATCTTCTATTAACCTATACTTTGCTTCATTCTCTTTCGGGTTTAAATGGGGAGGTAAGTGCTGTGGTGTGGTCCCTTCAACTTTCTCAATGGTCTTTTAGGCAAAGCCAGTGAAGTGGACATGAAAAATGAGATTTTGGAGGATATGGGGAAAAGAGAAATCTTGCAGAATACTGAGCATGAGGAACACAAAGAGGAGTCTGAGGAGCAGGAAGGACAGACATTGCATGCTGACGAAAATACAAAGGCAGAAAAAATGGTTGAAGAACGTGATGCCCTGTCAACAGTGACGTTACCAGATAGTGGGTTTACGGTACAAATTCAAAGCCTTACAGAACGTGTGTCAGGGAGTGCTTCTTCAAACTGTGATAATGATGCAGATGGTTTGAGAAAGGTGGCAGAGGCCGCGGGCACAGCAGTGCAACAGCCTGTCAGTGTAGAGGCTGAGTGCTGTGACTTAAATGCAATGCCAGATCAGGACTTGGAGGTGGGCTCTCTGCAAGGTCAGCAGGTTTTTGAGACTCCTCAGGAAACGCATAGTGACTTAGGCACAGAGCGTGAACTGGAAAAAGCTGCTCCCCAACTGCAAGAACAAGAGGATCTTAAAAGTAGCCATGTCCAGAGTGCTAATGAAATGGATCAAGAAGGTAACATCACAGGCAAGAGCTGTGAGTTGGTTTCTAATGAGGCAGGGCTCCCGGAGGTTACAGTAGCAGGCGTAGTTAGTGAAGAGGTGAATGTGGAGAGCCACACTGAGGCACTCCAGCACTCAGAAGAAAGGGCTGAAAACAAGGTTACGGGTGTCCTGGAGGAAGAGTTTGTTGAAAGCAAAGACTGCACTCATGGAAGAACTGGTGAAACAGGTGATAGAGGTGAAAAAGAAAATGAGGTTGGGAACACAGTTCAGGGTCAGACGAGGAAAACAGAGCCTGTGGGTTTGGAGGGGATGGAGGGTTATGAAAGTGGTGTCCCAGCAGCTAAAATTGAAAAGGAAGGCGGAGGATATCAGGCATTCATTCAGCCAGTTTCTTCAGAGGACAGTCCTTCAGCATCATCAGAGAAACAAAATAGGCAGTATGAAGCTGAACTTGACAATGCTGTGGCTGAGAAGGATGGACAGAAGGAAACGTTAACAGAAGAGTTGGAGATGTGTTCAGATTCTGCAGAAACAGACAAGCAAGATGAGGTCTCTGTGGAGGCTGTGGACTGTATTACTGAGGTAACAGGAGGTGGTGTACATCAGGCAGAGCCAGACAGACACATTGTGATACAGGCAATGACTCAGGAAACCAGTTTTGACCCAAGTCTTTTAGATGACAAGATTAAGGAGTCAGAATTGGAAACAGGGCATGAGTCTGGGAAAGAAAAGGAAAGTAGGACAGAATGGGTAGAAGATATAAAGCCGAAGGTAAGAGTTCAAACTGTTCAGTCTAGTGAACAAGCAATAGGTGAGACAGTAGCAGAAAAAAATACTCCTTTAGAAGGTGAAGCACAGAATGTAGTTAAACAAGAGGAAGGTGAATCCAAAGAGGAGTCAGCTGTAGATGTTAGTGTAGCTACTGAAAGCAAAGTTTGTAAAGAAACACTGAAAGAAAATGAGCAAGAGTTAGAGCTTGCAGACCACCATGGTGGTGGATGTGCTTCTGAGGAAGGTGCAAATAATTCCCTGGCACAGAAAGCTGAGTCAGATGCAAATGTTAGTGAACACATTAAATTGGAGGGTCAAGCCGAGGAAGGACTGGAAGGTGATGGTGATGTCTTTGATTTTGATGAAGAGACAACACAGATACTAGAAACTGATAAAAAATGCGATGAGGAGAAAGCTTATACACAGAAACATGAGGCTGATAGAACAAATGGTGCTGCTGGAAAAACTGCCCAAACAGATGAAGCTGGAGAAGAAGGCAAACTAGAAACAGAAGACATCTGGACTAAAGATGACAGCTTGCAACATAAAAAAGCTGATGAGCCTGAAGAAACAGGGGAAGCATCGTGGAACTCTGAGGAGAAGACTGATGTGATGGAAGATGAAATCAAAGCATCAGATTCCAATAAAGTGGAAAAAATACCAGATGAAAATGTTATGGAACAGGATTTGGAAAGTGCTGGCAATAACAGCGATGAAAGCAAGGAGGATGTGCGGAGTGGTAGAAGGGGCAAGGGTAAATCCAGAGATGACTGTACAATATCCTAAGTTCAGAATCTCAAGACTACACAAGTTACCTGCCACTTGACCGGTCCCAGTACAGAAGCATGCACTTTGCACAATACATCAGGCCTTAGGAATACTCTTGAATTGAGGTGTTTTTTTTTTTATAGGTAACTCTCATCATAATACAATGTTATGTAAGTGGTAATGATGCAAATATTAAGTTACTCACTGACATACCTGGCCACAAGAAATTGTGTGTGGGTTCAGTATTGTTGTGTCTCAGGTTAAAAGTTTATCACTGAAAGAGCAAGCTTCACAAATCTTCACTATCTTGCCATTAAAATACTTTCAGTGTGGATAACTGCTACTGAGCAATTTCTATAGGAAATTCTTTGTTTTTCTAGCCTAGATGGTAGATGTCTTGAATGTACTTAACGTGCCCTTTGTGCACTTATGTGCACACTTATGTGTACTTACACACGAGATCTGCAGGAAGCACATTGCCACTTCATGAAGGAACTCAGTAGATCAGCAACACTGATGTGATTTTGAACCTTCGTTCTGAATGACTGAAGCCTAGGAACAAGTTTTTTTTCTTTTTCCCCCCACTGGAAAAAGATACTCTCGTTCCATTCATGTGTTTCTCACGTGGTTATAGTCTAAGATACAGTTGGGTCACTTTGAATCTGTTCAGTCTAACACTTCCGAAGGACAATATACAGTTTGAGGAAAGCACAACATACAGGTCTTAGTTTGCTGAGGGAGTAGGTATATACATGTTTACTTCATCTGGGCACTTTGCACCACAATAGGCCTTTTCTCCATGCCTCACATGGGGCTTTTCTATTTTTTTCTGAAGAAAGTGTCAATACACACTGTAACGTATGCTTAGATTTGCTGTCAAGTACTGTCTGGTTATGAATATATAAAATACCTATTTTTTTCCAGGAAGATTTTTGTTTAAAATTGCTTTTCCTTTCTCTCTCTCTCTCTTTTTTTTCCCCCCCAAACTGTGATTCTGAAAGAATCTGAAAAATACTTTATCTCTGAAAAACTCCTACCTCTTCCTTTCTGGAAAGAAGATAACTTTGCATGTCTTAATTCTCATTGGATATCAGACCAAAGACTATTATTATTCTGTGCCTTTTTGAAAAGCTGGATTGCTTTAAATTGCTGGCATAAATTAAACACTTTGACTCCACTGCTATATTTCTTCTTGCGTTTTTGCTGGTGCTTGGGAGAAAGAGCATGTTTTGCATACTTAAAAATTCATTTAAAGTTGTTCTAAGCAGTGAACATCCCAAGGAAACGCAAATTGAGGATTTGGGGCGGGGGGGAGCTATGGAAGGTTGTATTTGTGATGTTGCAAACAGACTGCAAAATGTCAAGATGTATATCCAAGTGTACTGAGCTGTATATAATTGAAATAAACGTATTTTATACTCTAATTGCCTGTCTAGAGCACTGTTTATAAACCTGCATCAATATTTATTTAAATCTGTATCACTTAAAAAACATTTTTTCTGCAGCTTTGTTTAAATTTATTGCGTTGTGCTACATAGCTAGAAGACCTATTTCACTAGGAATGGGCAGCTATGGTGTTTGAAGACCTTTAATACATGATAGCACCCTTTACAGTTCTGTTACAGGTCTACAGTTAACCTGTAACTCTTTGTTCATATGACTTCTCTCCAACTTAGAACAGTTCCTGTATGGTTTCTGTAAGTACTAGCAGTTGTTCTTACGGGTTTACCTGAAATGCTAATCTAAAAAGTCACGGATCTTAAAAGCATCTTTCATTACTGTGTGGTAGTATTTATTTAAAGATTTGTCTCTGCTATACTTGCAACAAGAACGCATAGTTTAATGTTGAAAGTATTTTAAACACATTTGTATTTAAATGCTAAATACAGTTAAACATATAATTGAACATCCTTACCAGGCTTCACCTATACTTGTGGATGGATCCATAAGCAACTCTCAGTTAAATTAGGCACATGCCAGCATTTCCTGTATTTTTCATACAAGTTTGTTTCTAAAATAAATGCTTCTGGATAGTTGAGAGATATTGAGCTAATTTAACTAGTTTTTCCACTCCAGAAAACAAAGCATTTGTAAGAGAGGTCCTTTTAAAGCCAAGTCGCAGAAGGAGAAACAACTCTAGTTTTAACTGTCCATGTACCAGCTTTTATCCCACAGTAAGTGTCCGACTCTCAGTGGAACTAGAGTAGGAGCAAGAACATTGACATAGCTGATGTACTAGAAATCCATCCTTGAACATTACTGCTTGTACCTCTGTTGGCAGCTGGTCCCTGACTTCTGGAACTGGGCAAGTACCATGGAGGAAAAGGTCATTGTTTTCTTTACCTCTTCCATTTTTGCTTGAGTATATATGCACAGTGAGGGAGATGCGGAGGTCTCACAGATAAATCAGCTTGAAGTTAAAGGGAACTGCTAGATGTTGTATTCAAAATTGAATAATTTAAATACTGTATGCCAGCTAGCATTGAGTGAAACGTGTGCCATTAAAAAGGGAGAGGAGATGGTGTCTCAGGAGGAATTACCTAGAAAATGCATCTTTCGTAAAGTTACACAATTGAGAACAGTTTTTGGCATTTTCCCTGTCATACCTAATTGATACAAGAAAAGATGTAGTTTGTCCCTTTCTTTATTGTTTTGACTTTCAAGGATAGTGAAATAACCAAATCAGTCTTTTCATAGTCTACCATGAGACCAAGAAATCACGAGATGACCTAAAATCAAGATTCATATTTGCTGCTGTTATGTTACCCATTTTGCTTTGGGCAGGGACAATCTGCTGATGAGCACCACCCACACTGTGTAAGACTTTTGTTTCTCAAAATAGCACCATAGCTCCAAATGCTTACTGGGTTTTCTGTTCCAAACCTAGTGACTGGCACATGTTGCCTGTAATCCCGATTTGTGCAGTACTGCGAAGTTGGAGCTAGCCTGAAATGCTTTCAAAAGCAGTAGCTGAAGAAACTTGTTTTCCTTATTCAGCAAGTAATAGTGAAAAACTTGGGTCAGTATTTTCTTATTACAGAAAAGAACAGTCCTCCTGTCCCTCTCAAAATCAGTGTTGCAAGCTGGTGTCTTCTTACTCTTACACTCATTCACTGACCCAACAGCCTGTTCCCAGCAGTGTTGCTCTTTGAGAAAGAGGGGAAAGCATTTCTCTAAGTTTTTTCTTGTTGTTTTCTGGTGATCCAAAATGAATCAGCAGATCTGGAAAAGGTCTATTATCCAACCTGCTATTGATCTCATAGTTTGATTCTTGGAGGCTGTAATGATCAGCTGCTTGAGGCTGCTGGGGTGATTTCATGGGATGTCTTCCCATCTTCCAACTACAGTTTACCCCTTTCAGTTGCACTGGGATTAGTTACTTTCTGGGCCATACATCATGCAAATCATCTGGGTTAAAATCCACTGCTTCCAACCCCATGCTCCTCTGCAGGTAGGAAGATACATCAGGGATCAGTGGCTTATTAGGGGGTGTTAGGTCAACCGTGCCACTGAAACAGCACCGTAGTTATCAATACTTGAGTCAATTACAATATCAAAGGAGTGAGAATAGTAATTTGACTCGCAAACAGGCCTGTACAGTAGCAGAAGACACTGGTAACCACCACCACACACACCCCGAGTCCTGCTGTCTCCCAGGCCTTCCCAGGGCCCAGCTCCTTCCATCAGCCTTCTCTTAAGCTCTTTGGCCTATAAAAGCTGTGTATTGGTGCAGAGACTAGCCAGGGAATCATGTTAGCCAAGTTAAATTTAAGTGAGATGAATGTCACGCTGTCATTGTTCATCTTTGTATGTGAAATAAGGATGGTGACAGTTACAGATGACCATTTTAATTAGCTGCTTTGTGTCCTAATTCAGTAGATTGCTCTTTTCTGCTCACCTGTTCTCAAGGTCCTCTGCTCCATGATTTGTTGGAAAAAATGTCTTCTAACTGCAAAATTAGGGTGACTGCAGAGATACCTGTTAAAGCTGAAGTAAGTTTTCTGTGTTAGTGCGAGGTTTTAAGAGGATGGGACCTAAGAGACTTTCACTTCTGCATGCAGAAAAATTTTCTACAGGAACGGCAATTTTAGCGAACTAGTTTTTTTCTGTGATTTACAAGACTTCTGTGATTAACAAGACTAAATCCTGCTGCCACTGTGCCCTCTGCCCAGTGGACAGATAGATGTCCATAATGGGTGAAGAGAGAACCGATGGTGAGACAGATTTGAAGGTCCATCCCAAAACACAGGGAAAGGGGTTGGAAGAAGCTGATGTGCTGCTTTACTGGAAAGTGGAGGAGGTGTCCTTTTTTCAGGCAGGCATTCTTCACCCCACAGCAGCAGTTACGCTAAGGAAAGTTGCCTAGTGAGTGCATGACTTAAGTTATTTTCAGGATCAAGATGGATTATTTGGACCTCTTGGAGCTGATAGATTTGGGCTAATTTTGTAGTGGCCTAGAGTTTTCCTTCTGCATCAGTCCTCATTTTCTTTCCAATCCGTAGAACTTCATTTCTCAATCTCTGCCAGCCTGTAACTTCAAGCCCTATCTCCATGTCTGAATATTGCTGACCTTTCTTTTATTTTTCCTGTCCTCGCTTTCTTCATTGATCATTCTTTTTCTTGCCTACATTTCATCTTTCATAGAATTTGTCTTAAGCTTCCTTTCCTTCTCATATAGATAAGTGAAATTGTTTCGTTATTTCAAAGGGATTTATATTTGTAAATTTCTGTTGCTCATGGCAGGTTACAAAAATCTGGTGTCTTTCTTTGTTTTTTTCATATCCATGCTCAGGTGCAACAATGGTGAGTGTGTTACAAATGGCTGGGGAAAAAAAAGAGGATAGGACTTGAGGAGGTTCAGAATGAATGCATCGAACTGCTGAACTGGGATGTTGCTTTAAGATCTGTATTTGTGTATTGCATCAGAAGTCAAGGTAAAGGGTTTATTCCCTGCTCTAGAAAGACTGCTGATACATGGGAACTTCTATACCCTGGAGGGGAATGACATACCACATTTCTACTAGCTAATGTCTGCTGTGTAGAGGGGCCCATATGAAAGCCAGGTTTCCCCAAGATTTGATTCAGTACAGACTTTGTTTCCTTTACTGCGTGTGTTAACAAGAAGAAAAAGGGGAACCACAAGACTCCGGCACATTCGTGGTTTGTCAGCAAATGAGAACTGGTATTTTTAAAGCTTTTCAAAAATACTTCAGTCTAGCAGCAGAATTTACCTGGCAGAAGCCCACCAGCGTTTCCTCTGTAATTTGTAAATTGCTTTCCTTAAGTTTACGGAAAGACCATTTAATTAACAGGCCCGACCTTAGATGTGGAGCTGAGTTCTGAACACCCTGGCTTCTGAATAGGTGACAGCTTGCTGGCAAAGGAGGCAAGCTAAATAAACCTGCAGTAAACATACATGTCGAACTTGTGGAGCAAGACCTGTGTCTGAGGTCAATATATCCTGTATATTATACACATAATTATATTTGAATACTATGTTCCAGTGTATTAACAACTAAGGTTGTTAATAAGGTAAAGTAACTTTATTGGTAAGAAAGTCTGTGAGTACCTGATAAAATGCTCTCGCATTTTGCACCCCTTAATAGAGAAGGAAAAACCCAAGTGATTTGGTTACTTTCTATTTCTTTTTGCCAGCTGTCTCATTCTGTAGTGTGCATTTTATTAATGAATGCCCCACACATCTGTGTGTTGATCTGTAGCACTTCCAAGTTCAAGTGTAGCACAACAGCAGGTCCAGGTTGTCCGTTGCCTACTTGATGTTTGACCAGGAGAATTGACTATGAAGGTTTAAAGAGAAAAGAAAGCTTTACCAGACTGCTGTGTTAGAAACAAAAATAATTTAACGGGAAAAGGTTTGTTCTGGTCATAATATTGGACATAACACAAAATGTCATTGCCATGCTGTTTAGTAAAAGAAGTGATGATGTAAAGTGCTGAGAATGTGCTTAGCTATGATTATAGGTGTTTACAGTATTTTCAATATGTTAAACTGTAAAGATTTGAGATATTTTGTGTTGCAGTTGTGTTTGACCCTAGAGTTCTTGCATGCTAACCTAACGTAGAAGATTAGCCTCTTTGCATGCAGCTGGGTGCTGCTACTGCCGTGACAAGCATGTTCTGTGAGAATGACATAACCTCCCCTGGCTGCAGCCCCTTCCCAGCCCTGTCTGTGGCCTCGTTTCCTGTGGTACGTGCATAATTACATTCATCATTAGTGTCACTAACCTTAATGGTTCGGTCTTATATCAGGATGCGCTCTGAAGTGTGCAGCGTGGTCAAATCAGCACTGAACTTTGAGTTTTCTTTTTCAGACAGGCTGAAAAAACTCATTGACGAACGAGAATCCTTACTAGACCAGGTAATCACAGGAAAACGCAAATGCTGTGTCCTCACTAAATCTATGATAAGAATAGCATAGACGAAAATGAAAATGTAAGGCATAGAACAGTAGTGCCATTGCCTTTCAGAAAGCGTGCTGGGTTGCTCTTGCTGAGGACGTACTGCGCTGCGTGCCACTTCCTTCTTCCTCTGAAACGTTCCTCCTGCGCATTAACTGGGGATACAGGGGAGGAAAAACACGAGGCAGCGTGCTCGCTGTGTGTTGCTAACCAGTCACATTCAGTGTCCTCTGTCACCTACAACTCCTACTCCAGGAGTGTTTCTGAAAAATAATACTTCAGATTGGTCAAGCCCAAGGGAAAAACAAACACAGTCCGGACATTTTAGAAGCAAATTTTGTCTCAAAGAGTAATGCTTCCTCATCTGTGGGTAGTGGGCCATTTGGAAGGAAATTCTGGAGGAGCTGCAGTAGATGGGTAGATAGCAATTAAAGTAAGTATTGCTGGTACCATGGTATTCCATAGTGGATATAAAGCTTATTAAAGAAAACTTTAGCTGACCTGTTTCTTTGTAGGACACTCTACGCTTTCATTTATGGGCTGTATCCTTGCCCTTGAGACTCCACACACAGCCAAACATGGTGATTAGTTTTTAAGAATGTTTTACGTGGCTCACTCTACAGAGCATTTATGGCTTTTCTAATAAAACAGTCCTCTCTCACTCGTTATGTTTGGTATGTGCATAAGCACTGATACTTAAAATATGATGAGTTGTGTGCCAACAGAATTTCTAGGAAATTATTTTGTAACTAAAGATTTTTGGAGGTATTTAGGTTTTAAAAAATACAACTTTTTTTTAATAGTACTTGAGTGAATTTGAGTACTGAGACGAAAATCTCCCTTACTGCTTTTAATAACTGATTATTTTGTGACCTTCAGGTTAAAAAATTAAAAGGACAACTGGAAGAAAAGCAAAAGAATGGCAAGATGGAAAATATGCAGTCAGAAGATGAAGTTCTGGAAAATGGGACAGATATGCACATGATTGACCTCCAAAGTGAGCTGCAGTTTGATTTTAAGAGAACTTTTGGTGTCTTGCATGTGAGCGAGAAAAGTGTATCTGTGCCATAACCATGTGCCTCTAAGTAAAAAATGAGCCTTTGGTTCTAAGGGAGCTTTAAACTGGGAGCCAGCCATGCACCTCTCTGCTAGAGGTGAGGAAATGATTACCCTTGTTAGAGCAAGATTGCAATTGGAAATCTCCCTTATGTTCCCTAGGAGAACTGGGATGAGTTTGTGGTTAATTCTGCTTTCAGAGTGGTCAGAAGGGCATCAGGTGAGACTGGGAACAGCACCTACCTGCTGGGCACTTCTCTTGACAGAGCACTTCCCACTTTACCGCTGCCCCAAGTAGATACCTATAGCATGGAAATCTTGTGACAGACTTGTTAGACACTGTTAACACTTGTTCTGACATCTCTGATAAATCTGCAATTATTTTAGGAGATGCCAACAGACAGATCAGTGATCTCAAATTTAAACTAGCAAAGTCCGAGCAAGAGATAACAGCACTGGAGCAGAATGTAAGTTTTTGGGTTGTTCTGTTTGTTTAGGCATGGTGAGAGTGCAAAGGGAAAGTGTATTTTATTATATGACATACATATCTTATTAAATGAAATTGTGATTACATCTTATTAAATGAAATCATGGTTACTGTGATTTTTCCCTTAAAATAAGAAGCAGGAGTGTTGGAGCATCAGAGCTACTGAACTTAAGTCGTTAAAGACTAAATTGCTTTCATTTATGCATGGGGAAAAGTGAATATATCCTTCTTTACTGAAGGAAAAACATTCAAAGACAAAGGGATATTGAGAGCACTTACTGAACTCTTCAGAATCCTTTCTTATACCTAGCTATTGACAATTTTAAATGGCTGTCAGCATATAATGTAGTATATATGGATCTTACACAAGACACTTCAATTTGGACTGCTTGTCCTTGTCCAGAGTATGTCAGCGATACTCTTGCTAAGTATATTTTTTTTTGTTGCTGGAAGAATGTTAAATATGGATATGTATAAAAGCTCTGGAGTTAAGTTAGCATGGCCAGGCTTCCTTGGTATGTTTTTTCCCCCCCTCAGAATATACCTTTATTTTATTAAAGAAAAGTAAGCATCTCTCTAGTTACTGCTTAACTACTAGTGGAAGTGTAAAGCTTCACAGTAACTTCTTGGTACAGCTTTTGCTTAAAAAACTCTGCCTTCACCTTAGGTAATACGACTGGAAGGTCAGGTAGCCCGATACAAAACTGCTGCTGAAAATGCTGAAAGAGTAGAAGATGAACTGAAAGCAGAGAAACGCAAACTACAGAGAGAGGTAACTCTAAATGCAAACTTAAGTTCTTCTTGTACAACCTGAATCTAGAAGCAGCCTTCAGATGCTCAGATTTGTGAGCCACTTTGCAGCTGTGAGTGTTCCTGTGGTTTGACAATTATCAAGCTGAAGAACTCCTACTTTGCTGTCCTTGTCCTTTGTGATACCTGAAGGCTCATTACTTTGGGTGTTACAAATTCTGGGTTTGTAAATAGTGATCACTGGTCCTTTAGAACATGTGATTCAGAAATTATAGCAGTAGAAAGCTGGAAATGCTGTTGTAAAGTTAATTTGTGTGCTTCATTAGTTAAGCACGGTGCCACACTTTAGCAGTAATGACAGTCTAAACTGGAGGGCTAAATGGATGTGAATCATTCTCATTGAGCCTGTTTTTCTTGCTTTGTCAATCTTTTCACACCTATTTGCTGTCATGTGTCTGTCCATGTTCCTCTTAAAACATTGCATCTTCAAGCTGTCTGTGATTTTGACCTTACTTGTCTTTCCAAACTTGATGTTCTCTCCAAGTAGCTGCTACAACCAGCTTTAATATGTTTGTCAGCTTCTTTCATGCCCACCTTCTGAGGTTTTGGTTTGGTTTTTGTTTTTTGTTGCGTTTGTTTTTTTCTGTGTGGCTCTTTGCTTTTTCTGTATACTCCTTGTGCTCTGCTGCCTATAAATAGTGCTTTGTGCAGTCTACCTCTCTCCTTCTCCATCCCGGGGTGGGTTTTATTACAGAACTGTCACCCAGTTCACAGCTGTGGCTGTAGTTACAGGAACCAAAAATATAAAAGCCAGGTAGTGAGACAGGTGTATGTCACCCATCAGGTATCTCTGTGCCTCTGAAGTTTAGGCAAACTGAGCCATTTCTTCAATGTCCTGTAAATAACTTTGACTCTTGGCACCGTGCCCAGAAAACATCTCTCTCTGTGGCCTTCGAAGGCCACAGCCTTCACTTTTCACAGAATTACGGAATAGTTTGTGTTGGAAGGGAGCTTAAGGCTCCTCCAGCTGCAACCCCTGCCACGGGCAGGGACACCTTCCACTGGAGCAGGTTGCTCCAAGCCCCTGTGTCCAACCTGGCCTTGAACACTGCCAGGGATGGGGCAGCCACGGCTTCTCAGGGCTTCTCTTTTAACTCTGCTAATAAAAATTTTCACTTGTCTCACCTTGTAAGGCAATTCCAGCAATATGATCAGTTAGTGCTTTGTCTTCGGAAAGGGAAAATACTGTGAAAGTTAGGGTATTTTTCTGCTTCCTTCCTTTAGCTTCGTTCAGCATTGGATAAAACTGAAGAGCTTGAAGTCAGCAATGGTCATCTAGTAAAACGCTTGGAGAAGATGAAAGCCAATCGGAGTGCTTTGCTGTCTCAGCAATAACCACCACCTTTCAATGGAAACCACTACTACGTGACAGAAGCAGAACAACGTTGCAGATGCTTCTGTCTCTTGCTGTCTGGGATGCTTCGTGTCATGCCTTCTGAGAACAAACAACCCCAACATTTGCTGCGTGCCACCCAGCTGAGGTTCTCTCTACGCATTCAAACCTACTGCACTATATACATAGGGGTAGCTGATCCAAATGGCTGTGCCTGTGGGAGCCCTTCTACACCGATCAGTGGGTATATTTGAAGTACAATATCCATCTATAAGAAGCACTTCAGGCATTGTGTTAAGTTCTAGAAGGCAGAGCAGCCTTTTATTGCCATTTAAAATGGCATTCAAAGAGAACATTTTAACTAGACTGGAATTTTGTGTCTTGCTGAAGATTAAAAATAAAAATAAAAAATTACCCCCTTCAAAAAAAACCCCAACCAAGCAACAAAACCACTGTAAGCTTTGGACTTCCTGGACAGTATCTGTAATTTAGTGACTACAGTAGAGTTATTCATAGTAGGTTTTTCATTTACAAATCACTGTGGAACCACAAGCCATTACAAAGCAAAACTCCTTCACTGGAAACCATGGAAGAAAATGGTCTTGGAAGCAAAAGTGACCTTAAATGACTTTGCCAATAAAACAAAGGTGTTTGGAGGTATTTTTGCACCAGTGGAATCATAAGACTATTTTATTTCAGGGTAAATAGACAATAGGTTCATTGAATTTTCAACTTTTGTTTGTATTATTTAATCACTGCTCTTGGAGTTGAACTACTTTTAAAGGATGTAAAGTTGCATTAATAAACCAGCATAAGGCTGTGTTTTAAGAAATGGTGAGTTTTGCACTTAGATCACTCACTTTTGTGCATTTCTCAAAGCAAATGTCATTTGCTTAAAATACGTAATGGGTTTTTTACATCAGAAACTATGTACTGGTCCACGAAACTAGGAAACTATGCCGCTATAAAATACGAGTCTAATTTTTAAAGTAACTGATAAGTAAAGAAGCACTTTAGAAAATGTTACTGCCTATGGTTTTTCTACAGATGCTAATGTAGCAAATTATTTTCTTCTACGGTCATTATAAAGGTTTTCCACTCTTCATGGAAAATAACGTAACCAATGAAGATGTTGCAGTCAATTTATTATGAACAACTAGCACTACAGCTCTGGTTTATTGGAAAACTTTCTGAATGTACTACTCAAAGGAGAACAGCAGTTACCTGAAGAATAAAGCTGTCCTGCCCCCATCAGCCTGAACAGAAAGGCTTGCAAGCAAGGTAGGCAACCAGTCCCTTAGGAATCTGTTCATGCAGTGAAGCAGCATCTCCTGTTTGACAGGAGCAACCCTCTGTCATTGCTGACTGCCTCAATAGATAACAGTTCTGCCAAGCCAAATCCAGACCTGGGAGACCATTTCTTCTTAACCTGGTCTTCAGACTCTGGTCCAGATATTTCCCTAGCCTCTTCCTCACAAACTGGAGGTTAAAGTACAAACCGCTGCTATTTTCAATGTAAGGGGATTGCTGGTATCTTCTTAGAGCACCTTTACAAAGTAATTAAACCAAAACCAGTGTCTGAATGTGTTTCTCTGGTTTGGCTAGAAAATAACACCTTTCTCTTCATCTCTTCTGAGTGCACCCATGAATTCAGGAATGAAGTACTGAAACTAATACTCCAGGAAAAGGATGAAGGCTTTTTTTTGTGCCAGTGGGGAGAAGTCTTTTTTTATGCCCCTGGGGAAATAAGTATGCCCTTGTTGACAAATGTGGTGGAACATGGGAATGAAAGGAATGTTTGAAGTTTCCACTCCAGCTAAGACTTTGGGATTTTTTGTTGTTTTTGAGAGGAACATTCAGATGCAGAGCCAGGTTTCTTGTGGAATACCTCAGAATCACTGTGGATACCCATTAACAATTTTCCGTGGTTGACTTGAGTAATTTCTGGTGTATAAAGCCTCTGGGGCCTAAAAGAAATGGACTAAGGGTTTTCCAGAATGCAAGCAAATGTGCTAAATGTAACACCTTAGTAACTGACGTGTGATTGCCACTGGTTATGTTTTTATTTGTGGTAGCAGTGAAAACTGTCTCTCCTGGCAAGGTTGAGGAGAAGTAATCTAGCAACCAAGCATTGGTCCAGAAAGGCTAAAAATAATTTTGTTCGTCAAGAAGTGATGTGTTCTGTCATTTTGAAGTAGATCCCATCTCACACCCCCATAAGCATTAACTTCATGACAGAAATCAGATGTGTATTTCAACCTGGATATGCTTATAGTAGAAATCGTGTGTGATAAAGTAGCTGAATGTTGAAGCCAGATTTCCCTCCCTCCCCCCACCCCAAATTTTCAGTATGACTTAGCTTTAGAATAAGTGAAGAAAAAGTACTGGTTGGTTTACTCCAAACTGGTTTATGTTTTCCTGTGAAGAATGTACAACAAACCAGGGCTTTCAATGGTAATAATATATGCACATGCCCCAGTCCTTTTAATTGAGCTCCAAATAAGAGAGCCTTGGTACCCAGCCCACTGAATGGCTCCTGGGGGGAACCAGGATGGGTTTGCCTACAATTTGTATTTAAAATTGTTATCCTTTGGTTTATTTTAAAAATGGTAAATAATTTTATTGTTTGCAAATGGAATGTTACCCAAAATGGTTTTGTTTGGGTTTTGGTTTTTTGTTTTTGTTTTTTTTTAATCAAACTTTTGGCAGGTATGAGCATGGAAAAAGAAATTCATGAGCGGAACTCGCCAATAAAAATGTCACTTGTTTGGGTTAGGTTTTACAGAATGGCCTGTCATGATCATGTTGCTGATAAAAGTTCTCTTGGAAAATACAGACTTTTTGGATGATACTGGTTTTAGCAGCTGCGCTTCATTTTTAATACATTGCTGCAGCCACACAGATGTGAGCAACACTGGTTGTAAAATGCACAAAGGGGCTCGTGTGACTAAGGGCACTGGGTGTCAGACATACTTCCAGATACCAGTGTTTTTAATAGCGGGGTGCGCTTCGTGAGGGGGAAGACAGGGACTGTGTCCCATCGGGACAAATTCCAATGGTCTTGCTGCCTGGATTCATTTTCCATGTGGGGTTTTTGTGGTGGGTTACTAGAGATAACCCACACAGTAACTTCCTCTGGAAGAACCCTGCGCAGCAGAAGACAGCTCCGTTTATTGAAACCATGGCAACTTGAGTATTAAGTGTCATCCTGGGCTGCTCACGGGTGGCACTGCTTTGCACTCTCCTGCGAACTTCACCTGTGGCGGCGCGGGTGGGCAGCGGCGGGCGGTGGGTCTGTTGTGGAGCAGCCAGTGTGAGGTGCGTGATGCGGGTGGCTGGCGGGGTTAGGGGAGAGAGCTGGGGGACATTGTCTGGGCGGCAGCAAGTGCTCTGCGGGCTTTGGAGCCCCGCTTCCCTGCCTGCAGGCTCCCCCTGGGCGAGCAGGGGCACCAGGCTGCTCCTGAGGGCTGTCCCCATCCTCCCCAGGAGCTCTGCTGCGGCTCTAAATGCTGCACTGTGGTGTGGGAGCTGTGCTTTAGTACCAGGGCTGGTTTCCAACCAACTGGGCTGTTGAGCATCTGGCTGTGTTGTTATTAACAGTATCTAAGGCATAAGAGGGCTTCGGGCTGTGGCTACTCCAACCCCAGCCACAAGCACTGCAGCTACT
>NW_009927371.1:0-543 GCF_000696875.1 Nestor notabilis | reverse complement strand
GCCATGCCCAACACTATGGCCTTGACCATGCTCTCGTCCATGTTCAGAACCATGGCCTTGTCCATTCCATGGTCATGGACTAAGCTCAAGCCCATGGTCATGCCAAACCCTGTATCCATGCCCAGTTCCATGACCATAGTCCATTCCTATGGCCATGTCCATCCCATGGCCAAGCTCAAGCTCATGGTCATGCTCAACCCTACTATGACCATGCCCATCCCCAAGGCCACGTCACTCCCTCTCGGGGGGCTCGACGCCAACGTAGGAGCCGGTGAGGAAGCGATGGACGAGCGCAGACTTCCCGCTCCTGCTGCTGCCCAGGACTCCCTGGGGACAAAGCAGAGGAGGTGTCAGGGTGGTGATGGGGACAGGGACACAGGGACATGGGGACACAGGGACACGGTACCCACCAGGCGGATCTCGGGGATGGAGCGACCCAGGGTCCATTCCTGGCTGTTGACCAGAGCCTCTGTAGGGCAGGAGAAGGGTGGGACGGTGCCACCAGCCCCGGGCAGGGCCAGGCCACCCCCCCCTCACCACGGT
>NW_009927370.1:58209-77981 GCF_000696875.1 Nestor notabilis | reverse complement strand
GACTATATCACACTCCCAGCGACTCGCCACGACACATTTTCCATAGATGAAAACATTGCCCTACATAAAGAAATACCATTTTCTGTTTTGGTTTGGGGTTTTTATGCTGAGTGAATTAGAAACCGACTGTAATATTGTAAATAATATTCTAGTGCTAGCAGCTAAAATTCATGGATTTTAATCCAAAAGGGACTATAATAACCATTTAGTCAGACTTCCTGCCTGAAAATGAGCACAGACTGAATGCAGGAGCATTGTACCTCTGGGTATATATTCCTGTATTTCCTATTTTGGTGACACAGAATTGAGAACATGGGAGATTAGTTGCACAGCAAACATCAAATGTGTTGTCAGTTGATATCCTTGTATTTCACCCACACTCTATTGCAGTGCCACATTTCCTTTGCTTATAATGAATATAGCAGGATGTAATCTACTATAAAGAACACCGCTCTGGAGAGTCCAGAAAACACTTTAGTCAAATAGTAAGTTAAGTTTTCCTAAAGTCTGAATGAATACATCTACAGACTTTTTGTTGGGTTTTTTTCAATATTCATCATATACTCATCTGTTAATTCTACTTACATTTTCCTGAAACAATCTGAAAATAGTTAAGTAAATTCCAAAAAGGTAATAATGAATCAATCAGAAGCACCACAAATATTCTTTGGATTCTCCCAGTTATTTTTAAAGAGTGAAAAAAGTGTTAAAATACTCTATCCAGAAGCCTACACTGTGTAAATGATTATTATTAGCTGAAACTGCATACTAAATAAAATCAGACAACTTTAAGATGAATTTATAGTGAGGTAGAAGGTTCATTTGTTTTGGGGGGTTTGTGTTTTTGGGGGTTTTGGAGGTTTTGGTATTTGTATTTTTCAGTTATGAAATCAAATATTCTGCTTGGTGAACTGATTCAATGATGGACTTGCTCCCAAAAGTCATTTGTCAGTGACAGGAGTAATGAGAACATAAAAGCTAATCCCTCAAAAGTTCAGCTGGATTAAAAACAATTTGAATTCTTTTTTGGAACAAAAAATAAAGCTATTTGCAGATGGTCTTCATTAGAAATACTGGTGGCAAGGATTATTTCACGGCTCCAATAGTGTGTCTAGCCAATATTCCTTAGGCCTTAATATTTTCAGTATCAGAGATGAACATTCTCTTTGTAGTCATCTGCTTGCATTAAAGAAATCTACTTAACATACACACATATAGATATGATATACACATACATACACACACTATTTCTTTAATGCAATATATATTAAAAGACATTCATATATTCATATTACAAGAAAAAAGTGCAATACACTTGATGCTGAGAAAAATATTGGTTCAGACTAATATTTCTTTTCTTTGAATCTGCAACTCAGAAGGTTAACAATTTATTTTATACTATACTGATAATGTAAATCATACATTACTACTGCAAAACCAATTTCCTGCTATGGACAAAATGGATGTACCCTGGAGAACATATCAGCCTCCATGTCACCCCACTGCCTTCACTTAGCTACAGTACCACACACAGGCAGGTAGTTAGATATATAGTTATCCAACCTGCATATATTATCTGATTGGCATGTTCACTTGCTCACTGACTGCCATAAATGAGTGGCTGGGCAGGTGCCATTAGCACATGCATCTTTTTCTGAATGCACCATTGTAGGAGTAGCTGAAAAGCTGTTTGTACTACACAGTCAGAAAGTTGGCAGCAGTGCTGGGTGAAAAATGGTAAGTATGTTTCAAGAAAAATTCAAAAAACTTCATGTTTACTCTACATTTTTTAACATCTCAATGAGAAATTCAAAAAACCTGAGGACATTGAAACCAAATCCTTTTCAGGTTCTAATTTAACAATTATTGCTTTTTCTCCTTGCCTTTCATTTTTCTCCTCACATTTTCTTCTGCTATTTTCATTTCTTGCCCTTTTTTTAATGATCAAGTAGAAAATAATGAATATAAAGGAACAGAAGAAATGAGAGGGAGGAGAAAACAATATCTGAGAAGCTGTAGCACTTTGTGAAGGTTAGTTTAATAGAGAGGTCTTTGTATACCTGTACTAGGTAATAAATGTGCTGGTAGGTGAAGCTCAACAATATACAAGATAGTTTACATCTGCCCTATTTGGTAGAAAACTATTTGGCTTGCACAGCATGCGTCCATTCTGCTAGTTGTAGATTTTGCCCCCATCCTTTTGCTCTCTTAAAAATGGAATAGTGTTTTGTTAGGCAACACTGTAAAAGTTACTGCCTCCTTTTGCTTCATGGCTTGGGGTGTGTACAATTTATGACATGAATCAACAGATACATTTGCTTCATGCATCTGTGTAACACTTTTGAAAATTTGGCAAGATATGGCTTTGAGTTGGCAAGGAAAAGATACAAAATTTGATGGTTACAAATTTGGGCCTAAGCTATTCCTCCGTTTCAAGCTTCTTTTGTTTGCTTTCCATTTAGCAGCTGCTGGAAGCACTCTTCAATAGGAAACAAATAAATCCATATTACCTGTCTCACTCTGAATTGGAGGCCAAATCTTTCTGTTAGCTATCTCAACATTTATGAATTTAAAAAGCAGCTCAACCTCAATTCCCATGCCATGAAAAAAAACAGAAGCAGAACAATAAAAGCTTTGTCAGGCAATTTACAGGCACGTGATTTGCAATTACAGTAAAATCTTCATCATTACAAAAACTCATTGTGTGCAGTCTGAAGTGTCTACCTCTGCAAATTTGGTAAATGCCAGTATGAAATTTAATGCTGACATATATCTATTTTATTGCAGGTTAAAATTTTAGGTCTCATGGCAAGGCAGCTATGAAGAAGAAACTTACAGATTTGTGGGTATAGAAACAGTTATCTGAGAAAAGCAACTGGATTCTTCTGGCACAACATGGCACATTTATCCCTATAGACTTGAAAGTTATTCTGTTCTAAAATCTGAAGACCTTCTACACAATATTCATAAATAAAAGCAGAGTTTGAATCCCTGCCTTTAGTTCTAAATCCCAAGGTAAAGATTGACTGGAATATATTGGAACAGATCTTTAAGTTTGGACAAAATGCTAGCCTTAGGTCATCGCCATGCCTTTCAAGCACTCAAAAAAACCGTACTGTAATATGTTATTTTGGTACTGGGCCATGCAAATCTTGCCTAAATTTTGAGTGCATGAGCTGTCAGCAAGGAGCTGTATAGTTGTAAGCACGAGGCACTTCAATGCAATACAAGTGAAACTTGTCCCTCTATTTTGCTTCAGATCAGCTGATTAGAAATATTGCCTAATGTGCCAAGACAAAAACAGATACGCCAAGCTACTCTTCTGTTTTTCCAGAGAGAGTTTCATATGGTTTATTAAATAGACAATCCAGAGCAGTAATCAACACAATCACTGGGATGTTAACAGTGGTATGGTAAAGCAGTGTGTGACAGCCAAGGGACAGAATGCACTTCTTACTCACTCTCTCCAGCCATGAAATCAGTAATTCAGATCATTTGTCTAAATCATCCAATATTACTTTGGAATGAATCAGTTCACAGAGGTTTAAGGACATCCCAAGTAGATTTGTTCATTTAATAGGGAAAAAAACAAAACAAAAATAACAACTGCTTTTTTTGAAAGCCAGGAGGGCCAAGGGAGATTTAGTTCAGTTAAAGCAATATTTGACTCCAGTTCAAGTTGGGCAGGAGTTCAGCCAGAAGTTATCATATGATTGGGTTTTGGGGATTCTATTTTTTTGGAAGTCTGTGTGAAATGATCTCGTAATGATCTCAGTCCAAATTCCAATCCATAAGTGCCTCTGTTCCTTGCAAAACCTACAATTTGCAGCGTTGTTAAGAGTCTCAGAATAGAAGGCAAGAGCTAGAACCTGTAGTCTTCTTAGCATCTGCTCTTCACATATGAAATAAGGAGATGTGGGACATGAAATGACACCATTATCTTTGCTGTCTTGACAATCATCTAAGAAGAAAAAAACATTGCTGAGAAAAAAATAAAATAAAAAAAGTTCCAACTGCATCAACTACTGCATTCATATTTTTGTCCTTGTCTTGACTTTTTTCTTAGTTTTAGCATAAGCTAAAGATGACAGTAGGATCTCAGCAAGCATTTCCTGGCACTGTCACACTATTATTGAGACTGGTTAAGAGTCAGCGGGATCTACACAGTAAAGATGAAACAATTTACTTTGACTTACTTTTAAGCCATTTGAAGACCATGTGTCCTAAAGTTTGCTTCAAGTTAACTTTTAACTCATTTGCCTTCTAGCAGGTGTAAAACAAAAATATCAACAAATACAGTGATTAAGTAGAAAATATAATGAAAAACACTGGTGTATTTCAAATATATGAAATTATCCAATTTTAAGGAATGTTTTTTATATCTTATACACTCTAAACTTCACTGCAACCAATGAAAGATATTTAGTCTGTATTTAAAGTAAATACACCATGGAATAGCACATCTTCAAAGTAAACGAAAAGCTTTCACTGATCTCTCGCCCTCAGTGCAGTCTTGAACCACTGCAACATTTGTCCACTCCTTGTAGAGTTTTTTAGACAGTGCTTCTCAGAGCACATAATTAAGAATGACATCATCTCACCCCTGTTGCTGCTGGCCTCCTCAAAAAGTAAACTATATTCCTAAGAATATATCAGAACAATTCAAAACTTAAGAGCACTTGCAAACCAAAGTCCAGTAGGCTAGAGAGTAATGCAAAATGCATGAAGTCATTATTATGCCAATGCCATAATAATGATTATATACCATTTCCCCATCTGTTTGTTGAATTGATTCATCTCTCCACCAATATTCTATAGCTATATAGTTATATATGGTCAGACTTTGGAGTAGTAGAGAATGTCTTCTGTCTTGAATAAAGTTTACCAAATCACACATAACCAGATATTAAAATGAAAAAGAATAAAAGTTATTTCTTCTCTGAAGGTTTATTTTACTCTTTCTCATCCTTGTACCATACTGAAAACAAAAGATTGTACTGCAAAGATTTTACTCTTATTTTTGTCTGTTCTATTGAAATATGCCATGCAGACCATGTGGCTGCAGACTATATTTGATTCACTTAAACAGAAGTAGAATCAGGCCCATGAATCATGCAAGGATTACAAAAATGTATGGTTTCCTTGGCATTAATCAGAAGTGTTGGATGATGGCTCCCCTCAGAGGTAGTATAGGAAGTATGCACCAGTCCAGTGTGTCTCCTTACAAGATGTTGTGAAGAAAGAAATTGTGCATTATACATGATAGCTGAAAATGCACTGCAAACTTCATCCTACAAAGAACTAGAGTTTGCCAGTTCTTTTCTTTTGTGGAAAATGACTGTAGCTAATTAATACAATCTGTTATAATTAATTATGGAAAATATATATATAGGATTTTAGAAATTATATCAAGGATTAAGCTTCGTGATACAGCATATAACCAGTTTTGAGGTTGTGTTAGAAACAAGCAAAAGAGAAACTTACCTGACTACATTCTAATATTTCAGCTTTACAAAACTAAAATGAAGGCAAAATAATTAATAAAAGATTTCTATTGATTTAAAAGTGAATTACTTTGAAGCTAGAAATTTTAACATTTGTCCAACCAGATGTTTGGAGTGGTTCTGTGCCAAGCTCAGCTATGTTTGGGAGAATTCTCTCAGTAGTGTCCTGAGCTTCAAAGTCCTTTGAAGCTTACAAGTAAATTCTCCTGCCTCAAAGCTATTAATTTAGGATAACACATAAGGATAAAGCTCTACCCTGTGCCTATTTGAGGGATTCTATTAAGGAGTATGGAGATTACTTCTTCCAATATTATCTCCTGCTATTTTTATGAGATGCGTGAAAATGTTCTTGAGCTGACTTTTAAAGAAATATTCTAAAATATTTCTAAAAATTGCTGACTGATTGGCCATCAGATCATTGTGGAATGCATTAGCTTGACTTTTTTCTTAAACAAGACAATAGAGAAAAAGGATAATATAATAAATGGAACATAATTTTTGAGGTCTACTAGTTCTTCAGATTTCTCCAATACAAGAAATAGAGGATATCAGATGAAACTAGCATTTGGTGGATTCAAAATAGCCAAAAGTAAGTGGTACATCTAGAATAAGAGACAGAAGATCCAAGTATATAAAGTGAACGTTTCTGAGATGACCACCATCACCACAGGAAAAGTCTGGAAGTTATGACTGGTGTAAGAACTAGGAAAACACCAGCTCACTGCTTGGTAGCAGTTGAAGTAGCAAATAAAATTATAGGAATTATTAGGTGGGAAACAAAGATTAGAAAAAGCACAGACTTTGCCACACTGTAAACCAATGCTGCATCTTGAATCCTATATGCAGGTGAGTTTCTAATCTCAGAAATGGATACAAGGCAGTTGGGAGAGGTACAGAGAGGGGTAGAAGTAATGATAGTCTGTGCACCAGCTGCCATGCATGGAGCAGTCAAGTAGCTAGGGCTCTCATGCCTGGAAAGGACTCAGCTGGGTGGAAATATGGGAAAGCTTTATAAAATCATGAGAAGTAAATAAAAGGCGTATCAGGTCTGATAGCTCGTCACCTCTGCAAATATAACAAGATAGACCATGAGTGGAACTTAATGGATGGCAGGTTCAAAGCAAGCAGGAGCAGGCATATCTTCATTGAAAACATCACTAAGGTGTGGAACTGTATGCATGTGTCTAGCTCAGGAAATCCTTTAGTGACAAATCACAGGAGTTAGAGTGTATTTAATTTTAAAAGTTTATTATTATGTAGATAAAGCAAAGGTCCAAGTACTTTCCTGATATCTATGGGAATGACAAACACCACCTGGGAAACAGCAAAATAATAATTTCCTTTCCATCAGCATTTCACATTTCTTCATTTAGTCATGTACCCTTGCTGAATGGAACTTGGAATATAAAGATGAAACAAGTCCAGAGGGTGTTCTCTTTAATAAAATATGTAATGCTAATTAAGATTAAACATGAGATCTGACATACCAGAAACAGGATTCCTCAAATACTTTCCATAAAGAAAAGAAAATCGGTATTTTTCATAACCCTGTGAAATTCTTTAATAAAAAAAAAGTAAACGCCCAAATTTCAGTATAATCTTAGGACTGCCATTACACTAAGAATATTACTGCTAGAATATATGCAACACAACTGCGAAACTGGATGGTCTAAATGTCAGGATATTGATAATAGGATTATCTGAAATAAGCAAGATATCATTGTGGATTCAGAGTTTAAGAAGGATGTTTAGTAATTCCTGAAAATCAGGATCTACTGTATTTCAAATGATGGGCTATTAACCCACATCTCTGAAAATCACCTATTCTTTTCAAAACCCTTAATCTATGTTTTGAGTAAGTTAAAAATTCACAAAAGTTGCCAATATAACCCAGACAATGCACCTCAATGATAGAGTGGTAGAATCTCACTCTCCAGGAGTGAGTTGTCACTCACACAAGTGAATGAATTAGTGACATATGATCTTCTGGCATGTAGAGATCAGCCCAGTATAAAGAGAATTAAGACCATTACCCAGTGAGTATTCTTACAGCATCATCTGTTCGTCACTTTCTGTCAGGTCTTATTTAACCTCTACTTTTGTATAATTCAGAACATAGAAACTGTAGCAGGAAAAAAAATCTACCTGAGCAATTTGGTTTGCAGTATAACTGTAAAATCTGTGACTGCATTTAATATTATGCATCTATGGCCCACAGCTAAAAAAATAACATACACCAAGGAGTAAGGAGAGAATGCAAGTGAAGGCTGTGCTATCTCAAAGGCATGGCCATGTTGCTAATTGCTCCAGTGACATCTCACTTGCTGTTAACATGGTGGTGCCATGCAGTACTTGGCTATGCAATGTATGTGCCTTTGTGCAAGCAGTGCTGAAGCAAGCCTCAGAGATATTTTGTCTCACTGGGGGAGAATGTCTTGCCACTACCACTGTTTTTGAGCAAACACTGTTCTTTCAAATGACATATGGAAGCAGTATGGCGCTGTCTCTGGCTAGATTTTTCCTGCCTGCTCTGGGTATGTTGTGAGGTGCCCTCTCTTTCCAGAAGACTAGGGATGGAGCAGACCAGTACTGCTTCTTCTCTCCACTAAATGTTCTCACATGGCTAATGCTGAATATGGCCATTACTGGCTTCAGAAATAATGGCTTCAAGTACCACATTATAAAAATAGAAATTAGTCAGTTTTCCAATTCAGCTGGCAGTTTTCGGTTTTAATATTTTTATTACTGCAGACATCATCGTCCAGCCATCTGCTAAAGATGAGACAGACAATAACTGAGCAGAACTGGAATGGATTTTGCTGCATCTGCAGCTGGGCATTTCATTACTGTACTCTGATGGGGAATTGATGGGAGCAGGTATTTTGTTCTTTTTATAGAGACAACCAAAATGTGATGCACAGCAATACTGGACTGTGAAAAAGGTTGCTGTTGTTTACAGGAAGATGAAATGACCCATGGCGACCTTTGTTCACCACTCTCCTATTACTGTTGAGGGAAGAAGCAGCAAGTCTCTCTCAGTTCCTCCTTCTGTCATTCCTGAGGCTCTTGTGATCACTGAATTACTGAGATATTTGCAAATTTGAGAGAGGAGCTAGGCTAACCCACTCCAGATGCTACGACTGCCCTGTCTCTTGCTCTAGCTCTTGATGCTGCTTCCTTTCCCTGACCTCTCTTTTTTTAGTTCTGTAGACAAGTTATCCTCCAGAGGAACAACTTGACCATTCTCCCCTTCAGAGGCTGGCAGTCCCAAGGATCTTCGTTGCTTAAATCCAAAATTACTCCTGAACAGACAATTAGGATGAGTAGCTTTGGCCAGCTGTAGGCCATTTTGATTTTTAAAAGAGCAAACCACTCGCACTGACATAAGTGTGCTTTTCTAAAAAAATAAATTCTCTAAATAAAACGTCTTTTTCCTTCTTTTGGTTTTAGTTCGGCAAAAATCAAATAAAACAGTGCCTATTAGGGTTAATATTAAGTTCAAGGTATGTGGTGGTAGTGCCCTGAAGATATGTAAAGACACACAAAACTCTTCTGGAAACAGAAGTTGAAACTGAAACATCAAAGTCCTATGGCATTTTTTACATTGGAGGTTTCCGGGTTTGGGTGGTCTTCAGCCAAAATTGTTCCTACCTATTTGTCCAGTCCATCTATGTCCTCTTAACACTGATACTATCTTTTCTGTTGGTTCGTTCTATGGGAGCTTTAAACAATTGTTACAACTCACGGGACCAGAAGATGCTTATAAACACAAAATTTGCTGCTTGTGTAGAATAAAAAAAAAAATAATAATAATAGAAAAATTGTCTCTACCAACTTCAACAGATCTCAGCATGAAAACACTGCAGAATTAAAGAATGGAGAAAACACAGCTAGAAGTACCACATAAACGAGCCCTGATCCACTGCCCATTGATGTCAGTGGAAAGACTTGCACTGACTTCACCAGATCAGGCCTGTTGTGAAGGTCTGAAAATGCTAATGGTATCTTTATGCAGGCTATTTACAAAACCAAATGGGATGCCTATTTTTTTTTTAATCAATTGCTTATATAATACATAATTGCTGCACAGAACATCCCTGTCCGTAAGAAACTATAACAAGTAAAACAAGAAGTTGGAAAATCTCTTTAATTAGCCTTTAATTAGTTGGAAGCTCATCTATGCCAAGAAGAAATATAATTGAGGACAATGTGTGGTAACATATAACAGCTGTTCATTTTAGGAGACACAAATAAAATAATCTCATTGTTGCCTTTTATATTTTTACCACACACCCCCCAACATTTCTTTTTAAGAAATCCCTCAGCACAGATAAATTGCAAGGCTATACAGGAATTCTTATGCCTTTTTATTATTTTACCAGCTGAGGGTTCAGGCATGTTGTCAGGTCATTTGACCTCCTTAAATGCATTGGCAGAGCTCTTATATTCATGGCCAAGAAACTGTCCTTGCTTCCTTTTCTCAGTGTTGTTTAAGTAATAATTTTTACTAATTACAAAAAGTACATCCATAATTAACTGAGGAAAGACTTGTTTTTACCCCAGGCATCTCTCCCAGTTATTTTTTCCCCAGGCATTTTAGCTGATGAATCCAACGATTAGAGAGATGAAGCTGCTTTGTGAGCCTGTTATTTTGTCTCATTTGTAAAAGGAATGGGAGTGATGAAGGAAAAGGTGATCAATACACAGGGAAAAGTTCACACATGCATTTGCAATTTGAGTCCAAAATTACCCATGTTAGTAGGAGAAGCTGTAAAAGCAAGCTTCAAAAGAAAGCCCAGATTTTATGGTGCGAAGTGACATATGGGATCTTGATTTTGAAAGGATTCTACATATTGCAATAAGTAAAAAAAAACCAGACAAACCAACAACAAAACAAAAAATGACAGGGATGACAATTCCAAACAAAAGCACATACAGACATGCCTGCGAGTGTGCATTGCCTATAATATCTATTCACAAAGGAAGGTTGTAACAAATTGGTGCATTTAAACCCAAAGGTTCCCTTTGTTATAGAAGCATGCTGTCAGGAAGAACAGGATGATATTAAATGTAAATGAGTCTAAATCAATTATTCAGATAATTTTAAATGTTTATGAATTCTGTAAGTTTATATGCCTTTTCCAAGAACATTTTTCTAAAAAACTTTAGTGATCAAAGTCAAGCATAAAAGACATTATTGCAAATGCAAAATAAAAGGGCCTGGTTTTTACAAATTCTATCAAGATCCAACACATATCTGAAGCCAGTGTTAAATAAACTGTCTACTACTGGTGAAGTAGTCAACCTTTCCTTTTGGCTATAAGCTAAGATTTCTGAGCTTAAGTTTTTGCTCATAGATATGACATTTTTGTCCTTGGAGCTTTTGGGTACATTTTCAAAACTGCTTATGCTATTTAGATGGTTTTCAGCATCTAAACCTCTGCATTTACAGTAGAAATCTTAGAAGATTGGAAGTGGAGGAGCTGTTAATCTGCACAATTTGCAGCTCTATCAGAATAATCTAACTCAAAAAAGCACCAGTCTGACAAAGCACTTAAGTATGAGCTTAATTTCGGCCTCATGCATGATCTTGCTTATCTCAGCAAGGTATTCACACGCTTTAAGTCAAGTGCTAGTTTCAGTACTTTGCCAAAAGAGAGCTGAAAGGTATTGCTTTACTCATTTGAAGTACCAGAGCAATTCAGGTTCTCACCCTTCTCTGAAGGTCCTATGCACTTTGCATCTCCTGGTAGCATTTCTTTCAATAGGTGTTCAGACAGACAGTATGTACCAACACCTGTCAGAGTGCCCTAACACGAAAAGAATAACAGTTTTCCAAATCCAATATGTATTTTACACTCAACCCATAAAAATAAATTAACTAAATGGTTGAAAGAGTCTGCATTTATGAAAATGCATGAATACTTTAGTTCGGTACTAATATTTCTTCATATTCTAATTACATTCATAGACTGAAAGGAAAATAACAGATACACAAAATGCAGAAGTGCTCATTCTAGCATACTTATTTACCATATAAATGAACATACACCACTCTAACACTATTCTGAATCTGTATTGGGATGGTTTTAGATGGCTTGATTTTAACTGGCTTTCTGCAAACATATCACCAGAATAATTACACGAAGGTAAGTGGTTTCTCTTTTCCTTGAGAACAAGTTGCCACCACAATGAAACAAGTGCTGTATGAGTAAGAAATGTAACCTCTCTGGCTTGGTATGCAGGAATCATGAGGATCAAAAGATCTTCAGCAGTGAAGGTGGACAGAAGCAGTTAGCTTCACACATGAGATGAAATATAAGCAAATACTGATGGACTACTGACAAGCTCTCACTCTTCTAGTGAAAATATATCCAGGACAAATGGAAAGAGAGCCAACTAATAAGATTGGGCTTCAATAACACCTTTATTTTTTCCTATGGGGTTTTGGGCTAGTTTTCTTTCTTTCTACACAACAATTGAGTTGCTTGAAAACATGTGTTATGGATCACTTTACATTTCCCCATTTTAAATTCTTCACAAATATGTAAGAATTCTTAGATGTTACCAACTGTGTTTGTGGACTGTGACTACTCAGATTTATCCCACTGAGAGAATGAGGAGCAAAGATCAGTGCAGTCAAAGTTTCACTTTAGGTAGGTATGAAACTTCATTAATTCAGTATATGCAACTATGGATCTTATTTAAGCAACATCAGCTTCACCAAAAGTTGAATCTAGATCACAGCAATATTTGAAACCATTAAGGGCTTCCATATTGCTGAGCATGTACTGAAGTACAGATTTTACATACTTGGGTCCTGAGAAACAAACAGTCCATTACTCCTCTGACTCACAGGGGTACCATTCTGTTCTCCATAGATTCAGCTACAGTTTTTGTTGCTGGAGTTTTAATTCATTTCCCATTGTAGGACTTTCGTCAGCAAAAATTTATGGTTTTAGTAAGATACATATGTAATATCACATATATATGGGAAACTGCAAAACTTCAGCTCTACAATTATTTTTTTTAATGTAGTTGAAGCATATTTTTGACAATAATCCTTTCACATGCAAGGTGTCTTATTATACATAACTGACTAGGACTAAAACTCTAAATACATGTCCTTCTATCACATTCGAATTCACGCTAGATAAATTATATACAAGCAATGGTTTAAGTAATGATGGGTGTCATAAGAGTGGTATCTGAAGTAGGTACTTTTTACCTTTCATAAAAAGATGTTTCATACTTAGAAATGTATTTACTAAATAAGTTCATGTCCTCCAGAAATTATTTCCTATATGAGATCCTATCTAGGAATTCTTTCAGACAGTTGAGCATTTTCTTTCTCATTATTCAAAGATGGCCTTAACAAATGTCCTATCTGCCCAAGTAGGAATCACACAGTGTCACTGAAAGATAGGATGAGGAATCAACACTGTTTTCCAAAATATTATGCTAAAACTTTTAATGCTTTTTTTAGAATACCTGTTATGATCTGCCAGAGCATGTACTACAGTAGTCTTCTCCTTTTGGAGGCCATTGCTGTTTTATCCTGGAGCAAAAGTCTCAGACATAGAGAATAAGAGTATGTAGTGAGACTTTGTATAATCAAGCCACCAATGTCTCCTGTGAGCCAGATACACATGAATGCACAGAAAAGTTGCCCTTTGGAATTCGTGAGAAAATAGAAAACAATTCTAGTAAGTAAATAGGAAACCACAAATTAAGTAGGGAGATTAAATTAGACACAAGCTTACAATATACATACCATGAGGAATGGAATGGGAACAAACTGCTTCATTATTAAACGTATCAGCATGCAAAAGCTGCTACACAAGAGGTGCATTTTTAATCCTTTGACTGAAGCAGTAATGCCAGGGCAAAAAGATTAGAGGGCTCTCCTCTCTTATCTTGACCTTATTGTAGTCCATTACTAATAATATTTGTAAGATTTATACCCACTTAAAAAAAAAAATCAACTCCATGTTGAGTAATGCCATTTATAAGAGAAGGTGGTTGTTAAACTGACAAACATCCAGAAATGTAAAGGGCGTGCACAAACACTGCCAGGGACAGGAAACCTGGATAGATAGAAAAACATTTGAGCATTACCTGACAGAAACAATCAACATGGTATTCCACAAGGAGAAAATGAGCTGCAAGCTGCTACTTGTGGCACCTGAACCACTTATCACTGGCTTATCACCATGATTAAGAATCACTGTGCTTCCTTAGAAAAAGCTGAGAAACCACACGGGCAGTGAAAGATAAAGCCAGCAGGTTCACAACAACTCCCATGGGAAAATGACAGACAATAATGCAGGAGGTCTCTTGGCTGGAACTACATGCTTTGTCACATGAAGATAAGGTTTGGGAAAAGAAAGCAGATTAATACTTCAAGCATCCTGAAAAACTCTTGATATTTCTTCTATGGAGAGCTAATATTTCCAGATCATTCCTAGTTTAGTGAAGACCAGGAGGAGACTGCATATACTAGTCATCTTAGGAAAGCTGAACACAAAAAGAAAAACCATTAGAAATGACAGAGGAAATCAGAAGGTGCTATTAAGAGCTGAAAACATTCAGGTGTCCTCCATTTGCACTAGCAGTCTCCACAAGGCAAGTTAAAAACAGGGTTCCTAGCACAACTCCTGGTGTTGCGCATGTGCTCCATCTGATATGACTTAAAGAGTCTGACTATGATTCATGGAAACCAGTCTTTCACTGAACCCAAATTTTCTTTTATAACAAATGGGATCCTTATAGTTAAATCTTTAAAAAAACACATATTGACCAAAATTACCATATAACTACACATTTAAAGTGGCTTATAACAATCTACATTTAATATGGTTTGGAAAAAAAAAATTCAGAGAGCTGCAGCAAGTGAATGGATTGCAGACACAAACACACCAAAACAAAGAAGAGGTTTTACTCTTCTTAGCCCATTAAAACGTATGCCTTATGAAAAAAAAAAAAAAAAAAAGAAAGAAATTGACAAACCCTCTTTGGTTCTATATTTATCAGAACTTCCCCTGTGTATCTGAAAGTCAAATGCCGCAAGTAGCTTTATGTCTAAGTTTCAGAAGGAAGTTGAAATCATGGAAAATACCTAGAGGTAGAAAAGTACAATGTGTTTTCTAATGGTTACAGGAAAAAAAATCTGTGAACTAGGATTCTTGGGTTTGATTCCTGATTTTATCAGAGACTGGCTTAAGACACATTCAGCTTAGATGTTTCAACAGCTAAATGGTGCTTGGCCACAGTAAGATGATTCAGAGTGCCAGTTAGGAACCTGTCTCCTTAGTCATTCAGCAGAGACTTTTTTGGGATACGCGTACTGCCAGGCTCCCAGAATAGTCAGTGGAGACTGATAGGCTGCTCTTAAGAATGACTCAGAGCTAAAGCATCAGACAGTTATTCCTGTAATCACACTCTGGAGGAGCCCATCTCTCTATCCATTAGAGAAAAAGCGCGTAAGAAGCACCACGGAGGTACTTGGCCCCAGCTCAGTTCCAGGGGAACTGATCCCTCTGTGTCTCATGTGGAATCTCAGCCAGCTGAGGACATTGCCACATCAACTGAAGGACTGAACTCCCACTTGAGCCCCAGGTGCCCTGATCACTCAGGTGGCCTCTGTGCTGGCTGAACTGATGTGAGCATGGGAAGAGCCGGCTGCCTCTGTGCACAGAGCCACCAGGGAAAGATATGTGATACCAGTCTGGATCTCAGCCACATCTCCATCTCCATGGCTGATAGGAGTGCATCTGACCTGAAGCATCTGACCCAGACAGTCCCATTTGAGCCTGGGTGTCCAGAACTGTGCAGGCAGGAATCATGCGGACATGAGCCAGAGGAAACATAACTGTAGCTCAGTTAGTATGGCACTCACTGGTAACATGGAAGAATTGAGTTTCCACTGACATTAATATGGTTTTAGAAAATTATTCCCAAGAATAGAAGTGAGCATCTCAAGACTAGATAGTGACTTGTTATAACTAAACTGTCCTAGAAGTTACCTGGAGATGTAATGGGATGGGTCTCTCTTTGGTACTGATATTCATATTTCCAGGTTGTCACTAGTTTCTGAAAATAATTTCTGAATATACAGCAGACCTAATGTAAAAGAACACTTAAATATCAGAATTAATAGTCATTAGTTTTATTTTCTGTTGAGAGGAAGCTACCATTTCAGCAGATCCCATGCTTTCAAACTGTGGGTTTAATAGTCTGGATTCCTTCTGATTCAAAATCACTTTTCTAGGCAGTGATACTTCTTCCTCTCTTCTGAACTTGTCTCCTGATTTTGTAAATATTCCCAAATAAGGATTTCAGTCTCCTATCTCTTTTCTGAACTATGCACTTCAATTTCTCAACTACTACCATATGAGGAGGCTTCAAAACCAGAATCAGTACAGCTGCTTTCGTACAGACCAAGTAGTTGTGCTCACTTGTGCTGCTCCATGAACTGTGCTTCCTGAGGCACCCCATGCCACTGGGTGCTGGCTTAGGAGCCTCTAAAACTACACTGTCTTGCTTTCTATTCAAACAGTCTCTCTACCTGAATATAGAGAAGTATGTTTTGTGTTGCCACATTTTTCATTTTCAAAGGCTACACTGACTTGCATACATCATATTTTCAGTTCTCTGAATGTATCAGAGGGGCTTAATTCACATATTTTTATTTCTAGAAGAAACTATTTCACATTCCTACAGATCTCAACATATAGGAACCTCTGGGTTTCCATTTATGGTATCAGTAATCTCTTCTCGTTCTCAGATTTTTATACCTATAGCTGTACAAGTGATTTTTTTCATTATCACATTTTACAGCTCACAGTTCAAAAAGCAAAACCATTTTCTGAGCAGCAAGTCCTTCCAGAATATGATAAACTGTTGATATCAATACAGAGCACTGATGTTAATAGGTATATACTGCTCTTCCTGTGCAGTTAAACTACAGTCTGGAAAGCTCTTGATGCAGCCTCTTTCAAAGGCATGTATTAAAAAAATAATAATAAAAAAAAGGCCCTTTCGTTATAATTAAGGAAAAATTCCAATATAATGTGAATGGAAAGAAAAAAAAAAAACCAGAGAAAAAGAAAAACCAGAGCCAGTTAAAAATAATGAGGCATAAGTTACTTTTGAACAGCTTGAACTCTTGAATCTACAAACAAATTGTGGAAAATCTGACAGATAAACCTAGGTAAAATGACATAATTTCTTTTTCTGGGGGGAGAAGAGGAAAGGGGGAAACTATTGTGGTTTTGAAATCACAACAAAATGAACTCACTCTCATTCTCTGACCTATTCATTTCTCAATACTTATTTTTATAGCTCATGTTACTAGTTGTGTAATGATAATTTATAGGTCAGCTCAGCAGAACCAGGCAGACAATACTTAACATGATCCTTACTGTTCCGGGCCATAAATCCAACAGCCTATATTGCCTCTCCTCTCCCTCAGACTATTTGAACTTTTCTCACAGAGGTGTGTGAGGAAAGGAAAGACGTGAACAAAAAATGGAACAAAGGGAAGAATGAGCAGAATTCTAAATAATTAATTCAAAACTATTTCTGAAAGCCCCAAGAGGTAATAGTTTGGAGAATGCCTACGGAACTGGTGCCCATAACACAGATAGGTGTCTGTTTTTCCTGAGTTTATGTCTAACACTCTGGGTTCAGCATTTCAGCAGATCATCGTTAAGCTTCCAAAGCAATGCAAGTGTGGCTTGCCGTGTGTCCAGAACTGATAATTCATCCATCACCAATAGTCACATCCAAGCCTGCTCAGACAGAAACACCCACACCAGGGGCAAAATGTAGTTCCTATGCATAGAAAATTCTATTTTCAGCTACTGAATTAGCTTAAAATAAACACCTTCTAGAGTGCAAAAGTTTCCTTTGGTCCATTTTATTAATAGTTACTTTGTATTAAAATACAAAGTACAACTTTGATTTGCAAGAACTATTCCTACTCTATCAGTGTCAGGTGGCTGGGTTCCAATATGCTGTGAATACACTTTACATTTTCTAAAAAACTGGGCATTTTCAAAAGGACAGTACTTTATATTTTGAAAAATATCCCTCAGTGATTTTCTGCCAGCTGAAGCATCCAAAGTGTCTGCCCTCAAAAAAGATTCAGTGTTTTTGGCAGCATTTGCAAGGTAGTCTGTTTTTTCCAATCCAGAAACACACTCTTTGCCAGACAGTCATCTGAAATAATGTTCTTACACAGAAAATACATGTTCAGTATGTTTTGCATTTATACACTGGAAAAAGGCCAGTACACAATGAGTTCTGAGTTCCTAGAGGCTGGCACTGGAGTACAAGGACAGTTACTTTCCTTTCAGATTCAATATGAAGACACTGGAAGATGGTGGAGGTGATAGCAAAGCACTGTGATTTCTAGGACTGTGACTAGAACATTACTCCCAGGACTGCAGGGTCATGGGGCAGTGATGCTAAAGAGTGATAACAGGTTACCCTGTAGGAAGCTTGTGGTAAAAAGTCAGGGGAGAGGCCAACAGCAGATTGGTGATGTTCAGCCATGGGGCAGTACTACCCTGCCCAAAGTATTTCCAAGGTGAAAATGCTGAAGGATTGTGAACAGGACAGCAATTCTGATGATGTGATAGAAACCTGAAAATTCTAAATTACAAATATTTTGCTCTCTGTTCTATGGCACTTTCCAGAGTGTTTATTTTTATCTGAACATTGAGCTAGCCTTACAATTCTGATTATAGATTACATTGTTCATCTTACGAACAGAAGTTCCTGAAGAAAAGAGCATTTGGACTCTACCATGATTTCAGATTCTGAGGGATCTGTGTGGACCTCTCACAAATCACAGTTAGCATTCTTTATAAAAAGAAACAAATTCAAAGAATTGAAGTATGCAAAAAGATTTTCAGATAGGAAAACAGTGCACAGCACTCTAAAAGCGTGGTCAGATATAATTGGATATTAGACTATGTGTGACAAATCCAGCTGCTCCTCCAGCTGCCTGTTCTGTTCTGCTGACAGAGATTAACACCCTCTCAGCAGAGCAGGACTGGTAAGTGTTCCTTGTCGGCTTGTCTATGAAAGTAGCTAGCTCTGCTTAGGCTGCTCTTCTTTGACAGGGTTAGCTCACTTTGTACCCAAATGGTTAAGGAATGTGTATTCACTACACACTGCCAGACAACTCTTCTGCCCTTCATTCCAGAGGAGGTTCAAATTCAGGGCCAAACAACTTGCAGACCACTCTGTCTATGGTCTAAAACATCATCACATTCAAATTTAATAAGAATGTGCAGCATTATAACAACTCTAGTGTTCTTCAGAACTAATATTTTGTCTGGAGCAGGTTTTCCTTTTAAGTTCCATGATGACCTTGGTTTTTTCCCTCCCTCTCTCTTTTGGGTAAAAGAAATACAGATATCCAGGGACATACAAACAAATACTACTGAAATTAAATACACATACTTCCCACTGACAGTCTTCATGAGCTGGGGATTTTTTGTTTTGATTTGGTTTGGTTTTGTTTTCTTTTTGGTTTGGGTTTTGTTTTTTTGGTGAGGGTTTGGGTTTTTTTTTTTTGGTGCTGGGTTGTTTTGGTTTTGTTGGGGGTTTTTTGTTGGGGTTTTTTATTAAAATGTGACCTCAGAAACCGAAGAACTCATTAATGATGCTGCACATTCTCACAGAGAGCCTGGCCTTTTTTGAAACAGCAGCCTATCTGCTCTCAAGGTGTAGTATAAAGTGTGACATAAATCGCCAGTGTGTGTGCTTCAAGGAAATCACCTACCCACGGTTGTTAAGAAAAATATGTTTTTCAAAATCACTTTTTGTGCGTATCTTTAAGAAGCATGTAAAACTTTTTCGTCTCCTCTGTGAAAATATCTGTGTGAAATGACATGGCCTGTATTAGGTATAAGAGCAGATGAGATCATCCCAAACATGCACACAGTACCAGGTTTGTCCAGAGGGCTGCTCACAGAAAAGAGCTGTATGTCACATGTATTCACAAGAAACCATCAACATCTAAGCACGGTCAGCCTGTCGTTGCCACAGGCAAGGAGCAGCTACAGCGCATACATGAATACAGTTACAACACAGGGAGTCAAAAACAGCAAGCAGTCTCTGAAGCGACACCAAGGCGTCAGCAAGCCATCCCCGGGACGTCCAAACTCATGTTTTAACATCACACAAGTGATAAAAATAGACCAGCCCGCACAGCAGGGGGCTGGAGCTAGGTGATCTTAACGTCCTTTCCAACCT
>NW_009927370.1:38360-58010 GCF_000696875.1 Nestor notabilis | reverse complement strand
GGGCTGGCGCGGCCGCGGGTGTCATCTCACAGCCAGCCACAGCAGGCAGTCCTTGAGCGGGACCCTTGTCCAGCTCACCTGCTCACAGGCTGGGGGAGCTGTCTGACAGGAGGCTTGGTACCAGGCACACATCACCCGGAAAAGCATGAGGTGAAGGGCCTGTAGAAGCACAACCCTTGCTGCCAGTGCACCGGTTGTAAGTGCAGAAAGCCATGCTGAAGGCCTGTGGAGCCCTTTCCAGAGAAGAGCTTTTTAGCCTCTTTATGCTTTTATTCTAGTTTCCCATTTTACATGTCACCCACTGAAAAAATTAACTATCATATTTTTGTTTCCTCAGATTTCACCTACTTATCACACTTCAGCAAGTTTTCTCCAATGCCTTCCTTTTGTAACACATTTCTCCATGTCAGAGGTCCTGTGCACCGCTTTTTGCATTAGTTCTTTGTTCCTGATCTCAGGTTGCCCTGAATAGGCTCTAAAATCGGCCTTTTCAAGCATTTCTCTTTTACCAATCACTAGATTTGAATTTTCTGGGAGCTCCAGACAGTCCTCCTTCCCTTTCTCAGATCCTGCCAAAGGCAGCAGAACAATCGCTGGACTTAAAGGGTCAGTCACACTGTACAAGGGTTTTGCTAAATAAATTTTCCTTAAAAATAGCCTGCCCAGCTCTATTTGTGACAGTGGGCTGATATTTTTAGGTTCTTGATTTAATAATAAGAAAAACAAAGCCCAGCTAAATTCTCCGTCTGATTGTTAAACCAGCAATCTGAAAGAGCGTTTCCTCCTCTAGTGATAGCTGAATTGAGCTCCAACTTGTGTTTAATTTCTCCTTTGCCTTCAATACTTGGATAACGTTTTGTTTGTGTTTTAAAGGTCGTTTACCAAACAGTTTCTCCAACCACTCATGTCTATACTCTCTCAGCAGTATGTATTTGAGATGTCCGATATACTGACTAAGAATATTTGACATCGGCACAAAAAATATCCAGTGAGTCTTTATAGTCAAAGAAAGAAGCACACGAAATAACCTAATGTGATATTAGTTACCAAAGAAGTAATGGTAAAAAAAGGTTTAGCCATTGGGTCATCACATCTCTAGATGTCTGCTTCTGCATAGAAGTCTCCCCTTTGGATTGCTTTACAGTAAAATAATAATGCTTCTTCGACATGCTACACAGCTGACAGTCTGCAAAACACATAATTTTATCGTTGAATTAATTCTTAATATGATACACCTTAGTTGCTTAGTTCTATAATACACTGTCACATAGAAGCCCTTGCTGATCAGATTTAATCACATTTCCATCGTGACTAGCCGTTGGGAGACCCTAGCTAAGATTTTCTTGAGTCCATGTAACCAAGTTTTGTATGACTTTATTCATAAGGGTTGTTCAAAATTAGACAGTCTGTCTTTCTCCACATGCTGGAATATTTTAGCAGTAATTCTAAACTGTCTCAAATACATGTTGTAAAATGTTCTGCATCTGTGTGTCCTATATTCCAAATATGTGTGTGTGTGTTTCCATATTACAAATGTGCATGGCAGAATGTAATAAATCTAATGGTTACTGCAGTGTTGCACATTAATACCGTGACTATAAGTTGAGGCAACAGGCAGAAGGAAGGAAAGAAGGAAGGAAGGAAGGAAGGAAGGAAGGAAGGAAGGAAGGAAGGAAGGAAGGAAGGAAGGAAGGGGACACTTTGGAAATACTTTTGAATTTACAGACAAGAAAACTAAACAAACAAAAAAAAGATCAAAATAAGAAGTGAAGCTCAAAAATCTAAGGTATAACTTCAGTATATCATTACACATTGCTTCCTGAGAGTTCAGGCTCGGATACCTGATTCACACATATGCAACATGACTCTGTACAAGTCCTTGCATAATACAGTGTAGTCATTCAACTGAGTGGATTAATCCTCCATGGGAAACTGCATCTAGGAAAATAAACACCTCAGAGGGTAGGATGGGAATGCTCCCATTCTCAAGGGGTAATTTGTATACCCAGGAGATAATTTACAACTCTAGAAAAGCACAGTTCAGTGTGAAAATGTAAATTATTTCTAGTGAGTTCTACAAACCAAATCAAAACATGCTCATTCTTCAATATTGAATTATGTCACTTCAATTAAAAACACACACAAAAAAAAAGACAAGATGTGATTATTTCTGTGCATCCATTTTGGATTGTTTCATAGCAAGCAAATAGGGAAATTGTATTTCAGTTACTTGATCTGATAGGTATTGAAATAAAGCCATGAAATCCTGAAATCTCCTACTGGGTGGGCATCTCCATTTGTATCAAGTCTAGAAAACAAGTGTTTCTTTTTCAAAGAAATATTCAAGCGAGCAGGGGTTACTGAGGCTATCATCTCTCATGCAGAGATACTTGCTTTGTGAAAGAAGGGAAAGTCCAACAGCCAGAACCTTTGTTGTGCAATTATTCTTCTGCACTGTTCAAAAATAAAAGGTTATTGGCTAGAATTCTGGAAGACTTGTTATCTCAGTGCTTTGAAACACAAATAAGCTACCCTGGAGCAGACAAAGCATAACAACACTCTCCACACTTTTTCCCCATGTGACATTGAAGCATAAACATGCTGTTATTTGTTTCTTTTCTACTAAAGGGTAAAGCCTTTCACATTTACTGTGGAATAAGACTGCAAACAAGCATAACAGCTGACCCACAGTAATGTTTCCCAGGAATTAATTTTTCATACATCAAACCTCTCAATAAGCAATAACTGCACAAATAATGTTGTTTTTCTTCAGTTGCCACTACGTTCAACGTGATAGCTAATATGCTTTCTACGACTGCTGAACAATTCCAAGCACCAGCAGCCCTAATAAACAAGAACATGATTTTGTTATTGTTTTCTATCGAGAAGAGCACAACGAGGGAAATATTTGGAGACAAGTGAGAGTGCACCAAAATACAAAGGGGCTCGTAGGAGGTTTTATTTAACTTGTTTATTAAGACTGGAATTCAGCTCAGCACAAAACTTTCTGTGACTTTCTGGAAAAAGTTTTGAGTCAAATGCAGAACAGCTGTGCTCTCCTGCAGTTGCACTAAGCAACAATATCTGTCACAATGTTCAGCTGAATGCAGTTTTGGGGATAGCAGGAACCTGCAGAATGTATCTTTAAAAAGTGCCATTTTGGCATATTGTCAGCAAGTCAAGAAGGAACTTGTATCTCATTCTCCCATGGGTTCAGAAGATCCTATTGCAGTCAATGCGATGCTGCTCAGCTGTAGTAACTGAGAAATAACCCAGTCTGAGATTTTAAACCATGAAGATGATATGCTCACATTTGCATGATACAAAGCATTGAGGAATAGAACAGGCATGGTTAACAGAAACATTAGCAGAAGCCTTGGCGTGAGTCCCAACCATGTGCAACATTAGGCTTAGTAGAACATATCCCAGGATTGTTTGAATGATAAGAAATGGAGCTACCTAATGTACTCCTTCCAGTACATGGCAGAAGTTCTGTTCTTACAAGAATTCTGATAAGGCATGAGGGGACTGGCATCACTCAAATTTCAAAAATCAGTTCCCATGCTGTAAAGTCATCATACTAGCAAGTGATTAATTTTCATTAGAGCAGCCCTAGTGAAGTCAACCTCTGAATCAGTTCAAAACTGCTTTGAATTAAGATTTTTATTTCTAGCAATCTGTTGAAATAGGTGCCATGAGCTGCCCCATTGCTTCTGCTTTTCTGCCAGGTCCTACCAGCATCCAACCAATATAAACAAGCAAAGCTGATATGAAACGGTGTATTCCTTTTTATGATGTTCATCATTAGGTACCAGAGTACTATAGACCAGACATAAGGTGTTCTATATTTTATTTTATAGTCTTCATGCAAGAAATTAGCATATAGGTACAATGGTTAAAAAACAAATCCCAGCACTAGAAATGGATTATCAGTCTGATTCATGTCCTTAAATAGGTTTAATGGTACCCTCAAAATATCAACTGATACTTAATTAGCATATCACAAATTGTTAACCTCCCCAAAAGACACGTCTGATCCCAGTCTGAGATATCAAAAACCTGCTCAGCTATTATTTAATGTGATGCTACCCTCACCCCTGTGATCCAGATAAATAGCTCACAGTTTAACCTATTCATCTGGAATTTAAATATGCACACTTGATCCTCTCCTTGTATGAACTGGTTCAGCTCCTTGAGCTTATTTCTCTTTGCTCTATATGCATGTTTTGGTTATAGCCATTATACCTTATTATGGAGTTTCCTGAAATAAGGAAAGAACTGAGAATGACTGCATAGTGCCTTACTGCCTGGAAAGTTCTAGATTCTTTCCTCAGCCCTAATGGGATAGGGAGGCAATGTGACGTAATGATCACAAATGTCTTCTGCTCCTGGATATAGTACAGGTTGTTATGCTGGCTATTTTAGGGGAAGCTGCAGAGTGTTCAGTTTTACACTTGTCTATTCAAAAATTTCAAAGAAAACCTGAATCAGGGTTATATGGATTGCTAGAGTATATATATCTGCATGAATCTAGATAAATTAGTAAGTTTTGTGCCTCTCTCTATCTCCTGCCCCTCTCAAAAAAAAAAAAAAAAAGAAAAAAAAAAGAAAGAAAAAAGAGTTACAACAAAATTAAAGGATAGGAAAAAAACCAAAGGAATGCCAGAGAAAAGCAAAGGGAGACTGAGAGCAATACTGTGATATCCTATCAAAGTACTTAGACATTAGACATAGAGTGTGATTATCTGTATTTGAATAAAATAGTGATTTAGGGTATAAATATGTACAATAAAGATGCAAACCCTACCCAGTTACTTGAAAAAGAGCTAGAAATTTTAGATTAGAAGTAAGATTCACTTCTTATTAAGCAATGAGGATAAATACCTAGGGGATTACCTAAGGTTCTAGTAGATTTAGTATCACTGCAAAAGGCTGTTTGTTTTCCTATTTCTAAAATAAATGCTGCAACTCAAATAAGGATTAGTCAGGGTAGTACTTCTGTTTATTTTTTCATTGGAAAACTATAATCACAACAGTTCCCTAGTTTTACAATCTGTTCATCAGTTAGCTATGGCAAAGGAATTAATAATTTGTTCAAGTAAACTCCTGAAGTTGTTTCAGAAATAAATCACAGTACTTAATTTTATCAGATCTTTGTGATATTTGCTCATGGTGGTACATTAAGCACTCAATGTGGTAGCTACTATTCAGAAAATCCCAGGAAAAATATTTTTAAACTCAAGGATTGTTGTGGAAATGCCAGCTGCTAATACAGTAGTGTCAGCAATTTGCACTGTACTAGGCAGGATGTTGTTATTCAGGAGCAAGTCAACATGGGAGAGATGTGTCACTGTGCACATCTCCAGTGTCACTGTGCACAAAGAAATGTCCACTTTGGGTGACAGGCTGTGTTTCCCCAAAAGATATCCTTGGGGTTAGGCAAATCCTTTGGGCACCAACCCAGAAAGATGCAATCAATCCAAACTCCTGTTTTCAAGCTGTCTTCTGACCTAGGCAAAACCATCATGGAACTGGTCTAAAAACCAGAAACTGCAGTTTTAGTTAACATTTTCAAAGAGAGGGCTTAGAGACAGAAAATCTACATTGTTTTCTTTAGAAATCTAGGTGATGTTTTTCAGGGATAGCTGTTTCCAAGGATAATCCTTCATTTCGTTTTCTTTTGTGGGGTTTTTTTTCCTTATGCTAATCTTTCCTCCCTCCTCTTAATGTTTTGCTTAACTATATTCTTGTGCATATACACTATGACCATAAACTGTATTTTAACATGGACACTCTAAAAGCCCATATAACTTTTCAGTAATAGTACTGAAAGCAGGAAAACAGGGGAAATAAGGACACACCACTGAAAGCAAGATTCCTATAAAGGTCTGTCTTTCCCAGCTAGGTGTGATATTGTTTATGAAGCAGCAGGATAATACTCATTTTCTGGCTTCCAAAATTCTGTCTGTCCTGGGAAATTTAATCTAACTAACAGTAGGCAAAAATATTATACTTTGACCAGACTTCACATACCGTGAAGAGAGAAAGGGCTGGGACATGTCTATTTTTAACTAAAAAGTTTCTAAAATTGAATCACTTTCGTGTTCCCACTCAGTAAAGAAAATAAAAAAGTATTATTTTTTGTGGTAAGCCACAGAAAAATAAAAATCTGTTGGATTTTGATTGGAAAGAAAAAAACAACACAGCAATAATACTCCCAGTAGCAGATTCAAAACATAATAAATCTTTTTTTCTCTTTTATTTTTCCTTTTTATTTTTTAACAGCAAGGAGTGTCAAATCCTAATCTTTCGCCTGAAGGAGCTCAAAATGGCTCATTACTTCTCTCCCAAGTATGGACATACAAGGAGAAAGGATTAGCTAACAGACTGAGGGCAGTTCATCTTTACACTGCTTTACTTCTATCAGTTAAGAAACATGATAAAGATCCCACAGGTTCTCTCTCCACTTCTTCAGCAGCTTTACGTATGCAAGCAAGACATGGTGCATAAGCTACAGTTCAGCTCATTCGGTGTATGGCTGTCAACACAGAAGGAACTTCCAGAATTGTACTGCTGATTTAGGATTAGATTTAGACGAGTGATTTTTGTTTATTTTAGTAATGTCTTAATTAGATGGGTTTGATATTATACCTATCATGACAGCAGCTGAGTGCATGTGTGGGATGCCTGCATATTGCATCGTCTCTTGTCCTCCTGTTTCAGTTTCCTGAGAAACTGAAAACCAGTATCTTTCTGATGTTACTTGAATGCCTTCAGAATATTTTCCTTTTATGATCAATCATTTAGAGACAGTATGGCCTAAAAAACTTAACAAAGAACTGGAAACCAGGAACTCATTCTCAATTTATCACTAAAGGAATACTCAGCCCTTGGCAACACTAATAACTCTTCGTGAACATTTCCCAGATGTGTTAGAAAGAGTTGTATCCAACAGTATTAAGAACACTAAATAGACCTCACTTTCTTTTTCCTCAGCTACATGGATTATTCAGATAAAATTATAGTGCACCCTATTAGTTCATATCATCTATATATGCTATAGATTAAAGGTTAATAGGTTTGTGTGACACTATGCAGACGTAAAGTGCTGAACTCCAAGTATTTTCACTGTTTTAAATGGGACTGTCTTTATCTGAAGCATGTGCAGAATTACGCTTGAAGGTCAGAAACACAACAGATAATTTGGAAGCTTATTCCACAGTGGAGCTTCCTTGGCAATGTATTCTATAATTGTCATATACCACAAAAAGCCCAAAAATCATGAAGTTTCTGTGTTAGATCCTACATCAAGTTATTCTGTCATCAAGAGATTTGTTTTCAAAACTAGGTGTTACACCATATTGTGGTATTTGTGCCAACAATGTGAAAGGCTTAGCATTTGTTTTTCTGGTGTGGTACCTTACCCTACTTGTTCTCTAAATATGAGTGTACAAAAACAAAGCCTTAGCCATACCTTTAAGACTTAACTGACTGTATAACATTCAGCTATGGAAAGCAACAAAAAAAAAGCAAAATCTTTAACAGGAAAAAGTGCAGCTCTCTTGTTGTGATGGGCTACAGCAATTCTGAGACAAACTGGCAGAAACTTTATGTTTAACCTTCTGAAGTTCCTACATTATATGAACTGCCGCCAGTAGCAAATGACTTTCAAAGCAGGATGTAGACTGAAGAGTGATCTATGTTTTGCACCATACAAGACATTTCAAAATCTGATTGCACAAATGTAATTTTTTTTTAAATGCTAAAATTAATTCATTAATTTGGGAAAGTTACATTTCCTACATGTTCTGTTTATGTTTGTGATGAAAATATTCTGCAATATTTAGATTTCAGATATATCTAAACCAGTGCTGGTATGGCATAGCTTTTCAAAATTACTACAGAAAAAAATAATTCTGCTTAAAACTAACTGGTTTACAAATGCCTCCCTGGGACAAAAGAAACACTGCCATATTATATGTTTGCAAAAAGATAAATTAATAATTCTTTAGATTATTAGAGATCAGATTTAAAACACCATTCATTTCCTGGCAATACCAACTATTTTTTGGTCACTTCCAACCACGTCTGAGGAATGCCTGGGATTTCCCAGTACTTGCAAAATCAAGAACATATTTTGTTCAGCTGATCCTAAGACAGAACGTAATTAAATACAAACAGAAGGGAAAAAAAAAAAAAAAACCAAAGCAACAAAACAACAAACAACACAACTTTTACCATACCTATCTAGATCATGTCTAATGTAACACATAAATAAAAGAGCAGATTTACGTGTTTAGATACCTGAATAGTTTTTTGGCTGATTACACCTAAAACACAGAATTTAGGAAAAGCATGCTTTCATTATGAACACAGATAGGCTTTCTGTTTATGAGTTTTACTGAAACACCACCCAAATACTATAACCAATCTTACTGGTATGTGCTGGCTAACACATAGACAGATTCCGCCTCTGCTCAAAACCAGACACCGCTCAAACTTCCACCCAACCCTATGTTTTGGATATGACAGGTATGATTAATAAAACTTTACAACATTTCATGCTTTACCATTCATTATTCTTTAACCAAAATCAATCAAGCCACAGGGTTGCATTTTTAAAATTAGATTTATTATCTACAAATAGACATCCTTGCAATGGAAAACCTCAGAAGTTCCAAGAAGTTAAAATTACAAAAAAAAAAAAAAAATCCTTTTTTTTTCCTTTCTTCTAGTCCAAACCAGACTTTCTCCATCCTTTAATTCTGTTCCCAAGCAAGCCTCCTACTTTAGAGACACAAGCCCTAAAGTGTAACTCTTAGTTGTTTGTATGAGAGGGTTTCACATTCCTCTGTAGGGCCAGACAAATAGTTACAGTCAGACCCAGCAATGAGTGGAACTGTTCCATGCCATAGAAATCCAGATTGAGTCCAACCAATGTGCCTTTTACATGGGATATGAGTCAATCTGCATCAGAATAGTTGGCAAAGTCTCCGTAGCTATTGAAAAATACCATTTACTGAAATGCTACTGGAGGCTGAGAGAGACGAAGTTCAGTCTGGCTCAGCTCAACAGACCAAGATGCATTACAGTTGGAGTCATATCTGCAACTCCTGCCAGATCATTCACTGTATTATACAAAGCCCTTTACTGTGCCTGACTGCATGGAAAGTGGTAATGACAGCTGGTTTTCTGCCTGACTCTGTCTGGGGACCATTTTATATTCTAGTGCATTAAACAGATTTTCTTTGAGGTATAGAAATCTAAAGTTGACCTCCCAGGCACTGTACCCTGTGGCACATGCATCCTAGCTACTACCTGGCTCAGCCCACTGAATCAGATCTAGGCTGGATCTAGAAAAACAGAATTTTGAAAGGATGGACTGCTAGGTTTCTTTTGATTCATTCAAGGGGAAAAGTGTGTACAATTTTTTGCAGAAGGAAGGTATTCTGGAGTAAGGCTATCTTTCATTTCCATTTTGCTTTACTAGTTCATGCAGTGCTGTCATTGAACATAAGCCAAATTCTCCCTTCAGTTATATTTGTGCATGCTTTATCAGCAAGTAGCTTCAGATTTCCCTGCTTCATTGTAACTCAGCAGTGCATTCGACCAATTCATACAGGCAGCTGACAATTATTTTAAACTTCATTGATCTACTTTGTGAGTTTAGTTAGAAAAACCACAAGAATACAGCACAATAAGTCTTGTAAATTATTTCACTCAGCCACTTGAAACACTCTTACCAAGGAGCACAGCTGAACAAACTGTACGATTCGGGAAAAGGTTGGTTTTACTGGCACTTGGGCAAAAGAGATGGTACCAGCCTTATCTTCTGAACTTTGAAACTGTCTGTATCATATCATTCCCTTTTACGTTTCTGAAATGCAAACAGTAAAGACTTGCTCCTAACTTCCTCACTAAAGGGAAGTTTTACAATGTCTGAGTGGGAAAAAAAAGAGTGTGATGTGATTCTGAGTCTGATCCTGATCTTTCTTAGTGCAAATCAGAAGTAATTTCACCAAATACAACCTGGCTTAACACATAAGAGGGTTTCAGAATTAAGCTTAATAGTTATTCATGAAAAAATATAATAATTATGAATAATTGGTAGTAAATTGCTATAAAACCTCTCTTATTCTAGGTAACTTTCCCAGTCTATCTGTAAATATTTTCATCTATCTGTAAATGTTTTCATAATTATGTACTGACTTTATTATAAAGCCAAATAATGGGCAACCTAGCAAGGTACAGAATTCTACCAGCCCAAACACAACAGCTTAACAGAAAAATACAATTCTAGGCCTGGATGACACATTATTATGACACTCTGTCCATTCCCTGTCAGGATCAACACAAATCAAACACATCTGAGATGTTGGCAACTGAACCCTGAAATAAAGCACGTAAATAAATTTGGATCTGTTGAGAGAAATGTTACGGCTGATATGGGACTGTACAGCCATTGCTTCACAAAGCTGTAAATCCTGTAAATCATCTGCCACTTCCATTGAATAGGGGTTTGACAATGTTTAATAGCATGATAGGTGAAAGTAAGCCTAAGAATGTTCCAATTAAAAATAAGATTGACCCATTCCAACACAAGTTTGAACTATCCTGCATTTTTCCAACAAGCCTGCTTCTAAGTAGCAACACTCTTCTGTTCAATGCATTCACTTAGAGACAAACTTCAGGTGAAAAGTGAAATACTACACGAATAAAGCCCACCAAGCATGATGTGGTTAGGCATAAAATCAGAATAGTTGCCTCTAAAAAAAACCCCAACATATAAGAAAGTGGATATCAGTCAATATCAGTAACAAACAGCAAGTGTTGATTCTGTTCAAGTGCAAATACGGCACTTTATTAACTGGGTCATTTACAGACCTACACAGACATCCACGGTAAAAGCTCATGATAAAAAGACATTACTCAGTCTCCTGTGTTTAGAATCTACTGAATCAGAGTATCCTTAAAGCCTGCAGAGTTTGAACAACATCCAGATACAGGACTCTGGCAGGGACCTCTGAACATAGAGCTGGAGAGTAGTTCCAGTTTTCAAGCACTTCAGAGGAGGTTTACCAGACGCATGTAGTTTCCCAGAAATATCCTTGGTTTTCAATGGGAAATGGCATCCAAGACTTCAGACTGTCTTACAGCCCTAAAAATTCATCTACTTCTCATTCAGCTAGAGGGCTTCTGGGTAATTCAAAACTGAAATGTGGAATCCTTATTTGTGAAGGCCAAAGTCCCAACAAAACAAAAGCTGAAACAAAGCTGAAATGCACTTTCTCTTAGACATCCATATGCACAACACTTCACCTTTGGATTTTAACTCTTCACGACATGCAGTGACATAGACAGAAATAGACAGAGGAAGACTTCACAGGAATCTGAGAAGAGACAGAGAGAAAAGCTTAACTAAAATAGATCTATATATAAAATCATAGAATCATAGAATAGTTAGGGTTGGAAAAGACCTTAAGATCATCTAGTTCCAGATCTTCAGTAGGCCTTCATGAAAAGGAATATTTGCTTCCTTTTGGTGTGGGCTATCATGAGCAGGAGAGAGGTGTGTGCATTTCATGGTTATTATAATTCCCTATATTTGGTTTATGCGGCAAGGTTTTGGTAGTGGGCGGGTGCTAGAGGGGTGGCATCTGTGAGAAGCTACTAGAAGCTTCCCCCATGCCTGATAAAGCCAGCTCCAGGACAGACCCACTGCTGAGCCCATCAGTGACGGTGGTGGCACCTATGCGATATTCGAAAATACCTCAAAGGAAGCCAGGCTGAGGATAAATACTGATATTTACTTGCAAAATTTAGGTGGTTGGTTGTGTTGTAGGGTTTTATTTTCCCCTCTGAGCAAATGGTTGAAAAATTTTGTGCTATTAATGCTAAAAATAGAAATCAGCAATGCAAAACTCATTAATAAAATGGTGATAGTAAGCCAGTCTGCATGAGCAATGCAACAGAACAAATATTTGGTCCTGAATGTATTTCTGTTCAAAGCATCCAGGAAGATTTTATAAAGAGCCAGGTTAAAGAGACTGTACAAATTATTAGCATATTTTCTAAGTAGTATATGAACTGTCAAGGAATTGCTCATAATATTTCCAGTTACGCATTCCAAAGATACAAATAAAAATTCTTCTGCATATCACTCATTACATTGTGAATGCTTCCTGTTGAAGGCAGTTAATTTTGGCCTTTTATAGACAGTTAAAATCTGCACCTGCTTTATTCTGGTTTTTGTAACAAAAGCACATTATCTTTTTTTTTCCCCTCTAGTGTTTAACAGCCCATTTGTGCCTTTATAGGCACAGCCTGAATGACAACTAAAAAGCCAAACCTGTGTTACGTATCTTGATTTTCTTTCTTCGCATTTGTCAAGATGCGGTAGTAAGTTTATGTCTGTTAATAGAAAAAAGGGAAATAGTCTAAAGCAGTGATTCTCAACTAAACGCAGTTCATCTGAAAAAGCACTGATGTTTTCACTAATCACTAGTCCCAGTTCTTTGCTCATTTATGTCAGCTATGCCATTCAAGTAACTTTTCTGAAGATCTCACTTCAATCTCTGGTACACTATTATTGCTATGTAACACGCTCCTAACCAAGGCTCAATCAAGGCTCAGTTCATCACATTTGATGAGAACAGAGAGAAGACTAAGACCAGCAAAGTCAAGATTTTCGGGGATTACATTAAATTAATTACATTTTTTGTGCACAAATTTCTGCACCAAAGAAATATGTTTTTACCACAATAATCAACAGCATTCCTTATAAGGAAAACAAAGCATCACAATATTTCCTAAAGGACTTTAGACTTGCATAATAATATCAATAATGATACACTTTGATTTGGGGTTATACTGAGAATGACACTAAGCGTGTAAATCATCAGATTTACTCTTCAGTCCACAAAGTAACATGAGAGGCAGCAGCCCCAAGGATACTCTCAGTAACCCAGTGAGTTCTGAATGTTGTTCTTTGTCCTCCACGGCAGTTCAGACCTCTGGCATACCTCAGGCAAAACTGCTCTGCTGCACAAACTAATCCCTTCCATTGCCTCCTCAGTTGCTTGGTGTTTGTGGAAGGTCATAATGCCCTTTCACACTTCTTTCATTAGCCTTTAATTTCAGCAGTCTCTTACTTTTCCCTTTCGACGTTTACAGCTCTCAGGCATTTACATATGATGGGCAAGATTCTGGACACCATTAACTGAGAAAGAACACATTTGAAAACAGCACGAATGTAGTCACATGGCAAAATGCACAATCTGGGTGCAGTGCTCTTCAGGCAAGGTTTCCCACCTTCTATCACCTATGCCTAAAAACATCAGTATGTGGACTGGTTTTTTTGGTTAAATCAGTTCACGGTACAACAGAATAACTCTTCACATTTGTAGTCCTGTACCAGGCTGCAACACATAATATGCCTAACACTACAGAAAAACAGGCTATATTCAAGTTTTGAAGCAGTTTAAGCAGGTTGAGGTAGAACTTGGTGAGTCTGTGTCAGTTTCAAACAGATGTTTCCTTCTGCCTACACAGTTATGAAACCAACCTGTTCATGTATACATCCCTTCAGCAAGTGTGGGCACTATTCATTTGAACTAATTGGCCAAAGATCAAGAATTTTCTCTGTTATTCACGTAAGATATGGATGATCAGTCTACCAAAATTCAAGTTATCGTAATTTACAGAAAAGAGAGCTGTACAAGAGGCCTTTCAGGAGTGAAGGATTCATGGGTTGGATTAAAAAGGGAAGTATGGAGTCATGCCTCCCAGGGATAAGAGAGGAAAATGTGTGAGGCTGGAAGCATTAGTTTCCATCCTGCTGGTTCTGTGGCTGCAGTGAATAACAGGAGCATAAGTAATTCTCAGAAAATCTGAAGTTTCAGGCCTCAACCCCTTGGGTTTTTTTCCAGCAGAGAAAAAACATATAATCTAACTTTCCTTACTCCTGACCATCGTAAGTGTCTATAACATTATACTATAAAACTATTTGAGATGGTCTCTATGAAAGCAAGTGAGGTGAGTCTAAGTATGGTCAGCCAGTGTTTATGGGACTATATTGTTTTAAACAACTTTTGCAAAATTTGTTATTGCCAGCATTTCAAACATGTCTCATGCTCAGTGTAAAAGAGGCTTTCCTGTATTAATTCAAAGCACTCTGAAGCCCAGACACAACACAACACTCAGCAGCTCATAAATTTGTCAATGGATGAATTTAGCTTAAGAAAAATAGGCTGCATGAATTATAGGTGTGGCAGGGAGCACCACCTATATTCTTCAAGTTGCTTTGACCCCTTCTGGTAGGTTATAACTTGTTATAACTTTGCCAAATTCTAACTTCCAGTTCAGAACCTTTTCTAATTTTAGCTAGAAACCTTCCAGGCAGTTATCTGCTATTTGAGCTATTTGGGGAATTTTCAGTCAAAATAGCTCAGCAATTTCTGAGGGCAAGTGAGGAGAAAAAAGAAAAAGCCTTTTATATCCAGGGTGATAAATTCCTTCACTCTTTAAGACAATGGAGGGGTCCCATGCTTTGGGGCAGGATGTCCCATTCCTAAACCCAAGCAAAACCTTGAAATACCTTGAAAAATGACAGACATTTCAGAAGGGACAATTTTTACAAGAAACCATAGTAGATATCTGCTGGTGGGCAAATGTTTCTTAAAGTCTCTGACTAGACTGAACTTGCAGTTGCCCTGAGCTGAGCAAATCTTAGCATTTTAAGAGGGATTCCCAGCTCCTATGAGGAGTGTCAGTGTTGATGGAGCACAGTAGGGTCTAGTGGCTCCCTGGACCCAGGAGCTGAGAGTGCCAAGGCTCCCCATGGCGGTGCTCAGGGTAATAATCTGAAGGCAGGCATAAGTCTGGGATGCAACCTGGTGGACAGGCTAGGACACAAGAGGAAAAAGGTTTGGCTCAGCCAGTTATTTCTTTGCAAACATGGAAATGAATCAAAAATTGCTGAACCTACATACATTTTGGCTCTCAATATACAGCTGAAAAATTCATGCCTGCAATGCTACTGCACTAATACAATGATAGCCTACTACTTTAATCAGTCATTCCTTATTAATTTGAGTGGTGGAGGTCTATGTAGTGAATCTAAAGCCTTTATCCTGACAATAATCAATGGAGGTCTCAGCGTGATACCACACAATGAGGTTCAATTGTTCTATTGGGTGTTTCAACGTCCACTCTCAAAAACCTGGTGTTAGTGTAGCAGAATAAGAGACAATCACTTTGGCTAGTCCTGGATTCCTTCCAAGCCATCTGCTCATCCTGCCCACCTTTAGATTCAAGCAAGGCTTTTGTCTGTGCTACTAACAGACTTCATCAGTGCATAATTTTTCCAGATTACACACATCATTTTGTGTCATTAAAAATGCCATTCTGTCAAAGTTGTACTGCGAATTTTAATAATACCTGAGGTGTGGCAACCATGGAAATAGCTGGAAAAGTGACTCTGAAAATTAATGACCAAAGGAAGGAAATAAAACCACGACAAAATTCTGAGGTGTATGATCCAGAGGCAGTAACAGCAATGAACTTAATGTAAAACCAAATATTGAAATCAAATATTTAATAGATTCCTCTGAAATAGTCAGAAAATAAAAAGGCAGCTGAATCTGTGCCTGTTTTGAACTCTCAAAATGCAGTCAGCTTTAGTTTTAAACTGGTCTATTTCTCTATTTGTCTATGTGGAGCTGTAATCCTCAAAGATTCAAAAGTATTTTGAAGTGAAGCAGTTCACTTTCAACTGAAATACTGCCATTTTTGATGCAAAACTTCTCCCAAATAGTTTCCACAACAGAGAAATTCTTTTATTAAATGAAGAGAAGGATAATTTTCACCAATTGAAAACATCTAACTAATTTAGGTAGGCCAAATGCAATGACCAGAACTGGAAATTATAAGGCAAACAAGGATTAAACACTGTGCTCTTACTGAACATTCCTTGGATTCCTTTGAAGCCACAAAGGATGGATTGTCAGTTTTGTATCTCCTCTGTTAGACTGGGCCATCTCTGCAAGGGGATTTGTTGCTCTAGTGTCAGACTAGGACTCAAAAGCTTACCTACTTTTTTCAGTTATGAAAGACACTGGTTTAGTTCTCACTTTATTTGCCAGCATTTCTTCCTTTGGCACCAATGTTTTTCTGGATGTCTCCTCTCTGTCATTGTCAGTGACCCACTCTGGTTGTACATCTCACAATTTCAGACTTATCATCAGTTTTCCTGCTATTTATCCACTCTATTTGAAATACAAGGATGTCTCATCTTGAGAGTTAGACCAATTTACCAGGGAAATAAGATATTTTTTACTTCACTTATACCAACAAAAATGGAAGGATGTTTCCTGACTGTGGGCAATGCATCTGGACTAAAACCCCTCTCTTAATTTTCACTTCGTGTTAAGAAAAGTGAAATATTCTTAGGCCAGAATATTACAATTGCTCTTTTACAGGAACATAATAGAGAGAATCTCATATTTTGTAACTGGAAATTATAAACAAACCAGTTATATGCATTGTGTAGCAATGGAAAACTGGAAATAAGGAAGAGTTGCTCATCAACTGGTTTGGTCAGATCTGTTCTTCCATTAAGCTATATTGCAAAGGGTGATACTCTTTTCTTCGTTGCATTGCCTGACTGCTAAATGATGATTTTATTGGTAGCTCTCTCTTGTCTTAGGATTTTTGATCTATACTGTTCAAAGTAGTTCATCAGTTGCAATGATGAAAATGTCTATTTTCTGTGTAGCTTGGTTACACCCAAACTGCTCATGTAGCTCTCAATTACTTTTTCATGCCAGCTCAAAGTTTTACTTCTCATTCTAAAACTAATGAGTAGAAGAAGTCACAAGGACAAATGCGGGAATTCATAGACTCACAGAATTTTTAGGGTTGGAAGGGACCTCTGGAAATCATCTACTCCAACCCCACTGACAGGCAGGGTCACCTATAGCAGGTTTTTGGCTAAAAAAATGAAAGGAACGAAGTGTTTAATGGACATTAGAAGAAAGAAGGTCCTTACGTTCAGAGCTCCTGATAACTATCACATAGTTTTGTGACACTAAACAAAACCAAATCAGTAGTCTGAATGAAAATTTCAAATAAGAAAAGACATATTGTCCTTGAAAGCTCAACATGTCACCAGTATATGTGGTGAAGAGCTGTGTTAGATTCCTATATTCTGAATGTCCCATTGAGTACAAATGAAGTGAAACACTTGTACGAAGCATCTGAGAGGCGCCCATTTTAGTATCTGTTCATAAAATTCTCCCACAGTACCTTTTTCATAAACAGAAAATCAAACCAGCACATATGCTTGCACACATGTATGCATTCATGCCTGTGAATTGGTCACAAAAATAGGATATACTCTCATGTATATATAAATGTGTGAATTATGTATAAATTGCAGGCATTAATTATATTTTTGGTTGGATGCTTTTATGCATGTGATAGCAAAAACATTCCTTAAGGCTATACTGCTATGCTAGTAGGCACTGTGTCAAGACCAAACAAAGAGCCAGTTTAGTAGTTCTGCTCTGTAAGCTGGAGTGCACAGAAGCTTCCCCATTTTCCTCCTCAGGTGAATTCTGTGGATCTACCCTCCCTCTGCATTCTGCAGCTCCTTATTAGTTACAGCATTGAGAACTCAAGCTCTTAAATGATTGCCATTTTACCCTAGGATATCATGGAAACCTGGCAGTGAGATGCTTGGCTAGCTGCACCACAGAAAAAATATACTGCATATAACTCAGTGTTATAACACAGCAACTATATCATGGGGCTTTTTTCATGTCTTTCCAAATCCTACACCGTTTACAACACTGGCATGATAAATATGCCTGAAAATGTAAGGTTTGAAAAGTGCTTCCCTAGTGCCAGTTAACTGTTAGAAGGCTGCACAGACCACTGCAGGAAGGGATTTAAACACTTAGTGTCCTCTCAATCTACTTTCCTTCAGCAAATGAAGGTCCCTCTATAGTTCAGAAACTGTTTTAGCTTCATTCAGCCAACAACACATTCGAGAATGTCTGTGAGAAGGATTTGTTCAAGTAGCAAGGTCATGTCTTCAGGCACATGTTCTTCTAGAGACTGCACTTGGAATAACAACTTGTTTCTATCTTATGTTTCACAGGCTAATTACAGTGCCCTTCGTATCCTAAAGGAGATTTCAGAGATGGTTCTGCAATGCTGACTACCATACTTACAGAGTACTTATTTTTCTGCTCCATCTAACTGTATGCAATTATCACCTCTGATCTTCCTGCTTGAGTGTAAAATCTTCTTTTCATTTTGTAGTAAGGCAGAGTAGGAACTGGGCCTCTAGGCAGGAACTTATGGCTACAATGCAGAAATAATTTTCATTCTCCATATATTGTCAACAAATACCTACTACACTATTCCTACGTGAAGCTGACTATTTTCATCCAACATTTAACTGACCAAAGTTCAAGTAGGAAATTGCAAAGTAATTACTTCATCTGCCAGTCTAAATGGTCATCTTGAAATAACATATTAGAAATTGTCTTTCATCTGTCCCTTTTTGTGCCAGGTTTGGACTAGCCTTTGGTACTTTTCTCCGAAGCCTCTTTGTTAGACATGTTGTTAGGTATCTTCCTTGTTTAAGCAAAAGTATACAGAGAAGAGGCTGTTCAGTAGTTGCGGCTTTTTTCCAGTATGGCCACTTCCTTTTCCGCAGACACAAAGTAGCTCTGTTTGCAGTTCAGCATTTCTGGTGGACCAAATAATTGCTTCAACAGACAGCTTTTGGCAGAAAATGCATACTATTCCTAATGCCTGCTCTCCTTTCAAATATAAATCATACATATAAATATGTATGTATTTAAATATGATTTCTATATGCAGACTAAGGTCTTGAGAGATTTATACTAAGTATCTAAATAAAACATATTTTAAAGTGTAAATAGCTTGCTTTAAGATCTCCACAAAGCTGTCTAAGTACTTTAATTTCCATTTCAAAATACAGTCCCGAAGACATCATATTATCCAAATTCAGACTCTTTGTTTAATTTCTTTTGCAAAAGTCAACACAAATAACAGTTGAATCTAAGGCCTACTTTAGCGAAGTATTTAAGTGCTACTATTTAGCAGACTATTTAAAGACATGACTAACTTTAAGCGAGGTTTAGAGTTAGCCAGGAGCTTATACCCCATGATTAAAGAAAAATGCTTTGCTCTCAAAATGGCCAATCCAGCTGGAGTAAAATAAACTGTAATTTATTATTGTCAATAATTGTCATTGGAATTGTACATTGTTCGTAATGGAGGATCTTTTTCCTATATAAATATATGAAGTACTGTAAGCATTGCTGCTCTAAAAATAGACATCATAATTATGAATAACATTAATGCCAATTGTCATAAATATGCTATCAGAATATGTTCAGTAGAGACCAAGCATGTATATGCTTCAAGTTTTGATAAATCAGATCTGGTAATTTCCCCAACACCACTTACCTTCATATATTCCAAATACAGATTTTTTTTCCTACAGGGTTCAGAAATTTTAGGTTACCTTTTACCTTTCCTGTACTTAGGTTCCCTTTAGATCTGATTCTGATTGAGAATGAAAGAACACAATTAACATTAAAAGGCTTTTCTTGA